>NC_056736.1:466374362-466456862 GCF_019279795.1 Protopterus annectens | reverse complement strand
ACTCCAACAAGATGAGGATGATGTAACGGACATATGCAAAACAGAGCGCAGTCAATAGTAGCAGTGCATACCCCAATAACTTTTCTGCAGAATCACAGTACTGTTATAATTAGCCCAGTAACATTTCCATTGCAGACAACATAAAATTCAGGGTTGTGAAAAGTTGAAACCATAAATCCCGATTTCCAGGGAGAGTCATAGTAGCACCGCTTTTGCACTTTTTAATTACATAAAATATACCGTTAGCCAGCAATCCCGACTGGTTCTGGAGCGCGTCTGTACGTGCACGCGCTTTCCCAATTCACCTAGGCTGTCCCAGGACCTCTCACTCGCGAAGGCACTGGCGGTGCAAGATCTGTCCGCGCGCTACAGCGAAGCGCGAGCCGTACACGGACTGGCGTGGGCTGACTTGCTAGTGCACAAGACCGCAGTATTTGCATAGTGACCGAGGAGTCGCTAAGAGCTTATAGTTGCTGTAGTAAGGGCGCTATCTGCTGTTTTTTATGTTCCTGCACCGAATTGCTAAGAAGTTTGCACGACACCAATTTTTCTCACTCATAGTCTGAAACCTTTTCTATAAGTAGATTTACTAATATTCTTAATTTATCTGAAATGTTTTCATACAAGCAATGTATTTATGTATTTAACTTTGTGAAGCTGGTCGTAGTAAATGCACTTCTTATATTTTTTGCACGTGAGCTATGGTTTAGCTATTTAGGTCTAAAAGCGTAAAAATCGTGTTAGTCATGTACCGATTTGCTTATGCTTAACTTATCAGAAAATAATGACATTGCTGTCATCCTGTTGTAATTATCATACTGAGCTTTCTCATTGTACAGGACGTTACCCCCCATCTTTGGTAGTTTCACATATTCACAAAGGCAGTTCAAGGATAGCATTGGGGAGTGTGCCTCCTTCAAGAGTTAACGTCTGCTCCCCGAGTGCTGACTTTTACACGACATACATATAAAGCTTCATCAAACCAGGTGTGCCCCCACACACCTTTATGAATTGCTTCTGTAACAGAATAATTCCCTAATAATAACTGTCTAGCCACTTTTGGTAACCTTTCCTCATCATCATCATCTTCTTTCAGCTGTTCCCGTTAGGGGTCGCCACAGCGGATCATCTGTTTCCATTTCTTTCTGTCCCCTGCATCTTGCTCTGTCACACCAATCACCTGCATGTCCTCTCTTACCACATCCATAAACCTTGTCTTAGGCCTTCCTCTTTTCCTGTTACCTGGTAGCTTCATCCTTAGCATCTTTTTCCCAATATACTCAGCATCCCTCCTCAGCACATGTCCAAGTCAAAGTAATCTTGCCTCTCTGGCTTTGTCTCCAAACCTTTCAACCTGGGCTGACCCTCTAATATACTTATTCCAAAGCCTGTCCACCCTTGTCACACCCAGTGCAAATCCTAACATCTTTAACTCTGCTCCATCCAGCTCTAACTCCTGCCTTTTTGTCAATGCCACTGTCTGCAACCCATATAACATAGCTGGGCTCACTACCCTCTTGTAGACCTTCACTTTCACTCTTACTGGTACTCGTCTGTCACAAATCACTCCTGACACTCTTCTCCACCCACTCCATCCTGCCTGTACTCTCTTCTTCACCTCTCTTTCACACTCACCATTACTCTGAACTATTGATCCCAAGTATTTAAACTCATCCACCTTCGCCATCTCTACTTCTTGCATCCTCACCATTCCTCTATCCTCCCTCTCATTCACACACATATATTCTGTCTTAGTCCTGCTGACCTTCATTCCTCTTCTCTCTAGAGCATATCTCCATCTCTCCAGGGTTTCCTCCACCTGTTCCCTACTCTCACTACAGATCAAAATGTCATCTGCAAACATCATAAATGTCAAGTTTTCTTACAATTCTTACCCCAACAACCTTCTCAGGAAAGTCCATGCTGTTTGTGCAGACAAATGTTTCCATGCACTCCCCCCTTAAACTGCCAACCTTTTGCTGTATGCTGTTTCCTTGTTCTCACATAGTTCTTGAAAGATGATACATTTTTTGCCTGTTATTTTCACTAAAATAAGTTAAAAAAGCTAAGTTAAGAGATTATATACAGGATCCCTCACCTTCTGTGATGAACATGCATCACTGTTATGAATAGTGCTATTCATGTTAGACTGATCGCATTTATGTATACCATTGAGCAGTAATGAGCTGACTGTAACCCTGACATCATGCATGTTGCTAACTGGTATGAAAAATAAATGCAACAAATTAATGCATACTAATTATGGCCTCCCAAGTCTCTAGTGATATAAATATAGCAGGAAGCTTGACGCGGTGTGGAATGAGATACTTGTAACAATAGTTTGAAACAAAACATCACCAATGCCACATAGAAGCTGGAAAATGTTCAGAATGATATGAAACAGTACAGGACTAATGCAAGAAGCCACACCAATGAGTTTACTGATATTTTGGTATAGTACTGTCAGCAAGGCCAATACAAAGCCAAAACTTTGCAAATTACAGAATAGCAGCTTATGTGAACTCCATACTTTATGCTATTAGCAGAGGTGTTGAACTTATTTGTGATGTCATTGTATTTATTGAGGGCCAAGCCTTCAGTCTGAGCAGTTAAAGCAAAGCTAGCTGAACATTTTGTGCCCCAAAAAATGTAGTACATGAAGCAGCACACTTCCGTAAGTACATTCAGAAAGGGGCTAGGTCTGTAGTTGCACCTGTGAGATATCTGAATGAGCTGGTAGAATATTGCGAGCTTTGTGGCATTAAAGATGTGCAAATAGGAGACATGGTTGTCATAAGCATTGCAGACCAAAATATTTTGCAAATGTTGTGGTTGATGTCAAAGTTAATGTTAAAAAAGATATATAAATTTCTTCTCAGTCTGAAGAAATTAAAAACAAAGTGCAGCTATGAGAGTTGCAAGAAATGTGAGTGAAGGCATTGAAACAGATAGATTCATCTCAATGATCTGGAAGTTGTTGAAGAGGTTAAACTTGTGAACTGTAATTCCTATGGTATAGAGTTTGATCCCCTCAGTCCTTAGCTATTGAGTGACCTTGAACAAGTCACTTAAGCAGACTTTTCTCCCAGGGCACTTGTGAAAAGGGACTTTGTGTCCAGTGGACTCACCCAGTTAACAAATTGGATTGATTAAATCTCAGCTAAGGAGCACTGTCTGATAAAGTGCTCTGTTCTGGGTCACACAATAGTCAACTGGAGGGCTGTGAAAATCAAAACCACGATTGCTGAAGAACACAGGTATATCAGCCATAGCTGTGGTGGTGGTGCTGCGGTAGCGTTGTCGCCTCACAGTAAGACGTTGTCCTGTTCGATACTCAGCTAAAGCGTCTTCTGTGTGGAGACATACGTGAATGGGCGTACCTTCGTTGAAGGTTGTGCATCAGACCTGGCAAGTCGGTACGTAAAAATCTACTGCCAATCATTAGCGGACTGGAGTTCCGCTGTGGCGACCCCTAACTGGAAAAGCCGAAAGATACAAGTCTTAAACATCTTTACCAATCCCTTCAAAAATATGGCACTAAGCAGAGGAAAAAGGACAGGGGGTGCCTGTGTAAACATTCAGGTGATAAAAGTAATAAATGCAAACAGAAAGAGAGTATTAGATACAAGTGCCTGTATAATGAGTCAAACCAGTATGTAAAACAAGGCAAAAGATGCCAGAAATATAATAAATATAGACATTTTGTTTTTTGGGCATAAGACTAAAGTGGTCAGATAGTTAACAACACAAGCTGAAACTGAGGAAAAAGCAAGGAAAACTCTATATTTGTTCTTTGAAGAAGCAGTCAGAACCATATGAAAAATGGTATGCAAGACTTGCAGTTCATGACACTAAATCAGACAATCTGCTGAACAGAGTTGCTTCTTGGCAATTTTGTTCAAGTGCCAAAATTGATAAAAAAGTGATAATGTGTTTGGTGATGTTTGGTGATGTTGCACTCCTTTGATACGTCTGGTAAATCCTCTGTTTGGAACAATTCCTTTCATGGGAGAAGAACTTTGTGGTGGAATAATAGACCATTACAGATTAAGAAATCAGAATCTGTTAGTACTTTTAAATCTAATTTGGATCATTGGTTAGGCTCAAGAGTATTTGATCCAGCATTTTATGATGGCAAGTTCTTTGAAGGTCTTTCTAGGCACTGCACTAGAATTCAGAACATTGAACAGTAAATGTGAGCCACAAAAGACGCTCCTAAAATATGGTACTGTTCCTTATGCCATTACTATGTCATGACAAGTACCACCCCATCATCTCTAACACTGAAGCTGAGATAAATCAAATATAGAAATATAGTCCCTGAGGCTAAACCTGCAGACTGGTGTGCTCCAATGGTACCGGTAATAAAAAATAGCAAAGTAAACATTTGTGTTGATTTAAATGTCTAAATTATGTAGACAAAAGGGAAAGGTTTACCCTGCATACCATGAAAGATATAGCATCTAATTTAACTGAAACAAGGATGTTCTCTATGTTACATGCATTGAGTGGGTCTTGGCAAATGCCCTTTGACCCAAACAATAGAAAGTTGACCATGTTCATTAGTCTAATGGGAAGATTTTGCTTTCAGCAGTTCTTTTGGTATTTCTTCGATTTTGCTTTCAGCAGATACCTTTTGGCATTGCTTCAGCACCTGAGATCTTTCAGAACAAAATAACTAACTTTCTCAAAGACCATAAGGACATTGTAGTTGTGATGGATGACATTTTAATGCTTGGTCCTAACAATCAGTCACATAATAAGAAATTAAAGACTGTGCATCATTCCATTAAAGTCAGGGCTCAAACTCAATAAAGAAAAGTGCTATTTTGGTTAGATAAAAATTCAGTATTTTGGACATTGCATTAGTGGAAGTGGCTTTAGACAGGCTCTAAGTAAGCTAAAAACTATAACTGAGTTACCCTGGCAGACAATATCATGGATCTTTGACAAATACTTGCCATGGTAAATTATCTGAGTAAATTTGTACCAGGACTGTCACTGGTGCTTTATCCTATGACCCAATAACTAATGAAAGGTGTAGCATGGACATGAGATGACACCCAGAGGCTTTCAAAAGGGTCTTGTCTACATTAGTGCCTACATCAAAATACTTGCATATTCTGATGTCAAGAAACTGACTGTGATCAGAACAGAATTAAACAGTTATGGCACTTGAGCTAATTTTTTGCAAGAGGTTAATGGAAGAAAGAAACCCATCACTTCCTTTTCTATAACATTAACATAGACTAAAAGGATATATTCCCAAATTAATAAAGAACGCCTTGCAGGAATATGGAACAGTGAATACTTTTCATGATACCTGTTAGGCCTGGGCAGTTTCTAGCTACAAACAGATGACAAACCATGTCTACTACTGATGCATTCAAATGAGACAAGGTTCCTTCAAGGTGTCTATGGCTGTTGAGGTTTATATGACTGAATATAAAAACAGGTCATGTTCTGGGGGAAACAACTGATACTGACAGATACCATGGCCTGAAAAAGAGATGTTAACAGTCCAATCCAATGTTGAAAAAGATGTGCCTATGTATGTGCAAACTATAATATCTAGCAGCAAAAACACAAGCACAGAGCAGAGCTTCATGCAAACACAACACCAGGGTGAAAATTTCTCAAATGGTTTAATTCTGGTACCTTGGCCTTTCTCCTTCAAGGAATACCAACGTAGCATCACACCCCTATTTTATACAATCATCCAAGTGCAATTATGCTAATTAGTATAATCAATTCAATTTAAATTTAAAGCAGCAATAACTCACTTTTACATTGTATTTGTTAAAGGCATAGATTTCTATAACACATATTATATCAAAAAGCAAGTATTTTTTTGTTGGTATTCCTTGAATGCGAAAGGCCGAGGTACCAGAATTAAACCATTTGAGAAATTTTCACCCTGGCGTTGTGTTTGCTTCAAGCTCTGTTCTGTGTTTGTGTTTTTGCTGGTGACATTGGCGGAGGTGGAGGTGTTCAGTTATTATAATGTCTAGTAGACTAGATTTTGCATAGGATAAGCATCTTCTTCAGAAAAAGCAAGATGCACACTATTAGACAATAATTGATAATATTCAGGATGGGTGGTCAAGTAAATGGACAGAGATAGCTCTTGGATTACATTGTGAGAGCTCATTTTCACAAGGGTCTCTTGATGTATCAAAATTGGATTGTGATGCCAACTTTGCAAAGAGCAGAAATCCAGAAACAAATCCCTGAAGATCATCAAGGGGTAAACATCCGCAGACAGAGAAACAGACAGACATAGAGCAATAGTGTCTGTGTGGTGGACAGATATCAATACTAGCATAATTAAGCCTGTTCCTATGTGTCAGTCTTGCATAAAACAAGCCTCTTCTAAGAAAAGAATCTCTCATAGTGTCTCCACTGTCAAAAAATGCCATGGCAAAGAACTGCTGCAGACAAACACATTGGGAAAAATAAAGTAGCAGTGGATTAATATTCAAGAGACAATGAGATAGTCAAATTGCCTTCTGCAACCTGTTAATAAGTCATATCCCAGTTTAAATTTAATTTGTGTCCTCGGCATTTTAAAAATTTGTAAAGTGCATGGGTTTGTCCATACAACGTCAAGTGTATATTATCTGCAAGCAAATGGTGCTGCGAACAGCTAGCATAAATAGGTAAAAATACCCTTAAAGGGAAAACCCAGCTTCTCTTACAGTTTAACTCAACCCTTAAGTTGCTTTTCACTGTACTGATATTGTTTGGGTACCAGAAACCTGCTTGGAATTTCCTTGAATTGGAATCAAAGGAATTGACCCCCACTGTTTTTTCAAGCTTAATTTCATACATACTTTACAGAGAAATTTGTCTCTGCCTGCATAATACATCACAGACACAGAGAAATCTGTAAAGTACCCTGTCAGGTGCTACTGACAATCCTAGATGGGTAATTAGTGCTGCTGATGTCAGGAGATCAGTAAGTACTACAAAAAAGACACAGAGCTGAGAAACTGTTTTTCATTGTCTTTATTGCAGAGAGGAAGATAAACAGTATCACTGCACCTAGTTGGCAGGGTTGACACCTGTCTCACTTTCTGCAGAACAGTCCTGATGACAGTTCTGTCTTGTGGGGGTGGGGACCACTGCATGAAAAATGGTAAATGTGTTGATACTTTACAAAAAAAAAAAATTTTTCTCTAAATGCCACAGAAATCTTTGATATTGCATTTAACTCCATTACACATCACCAAGTCTTTAACTTGGCAATAAGATGAAAATAATTGTTTTTCATTTGATGATGGCATACTTTGCCCTGCATAATCTCAATTTCCAACATGATTATTCACTTTGGGCATCTTAAAAAGACAGCACCCTAATAGCTGATCACATATTTTGTATAGTGATCCACTCATAAGTGGTATTTTCAGTAACAGTTTTATATAAAGCGTTAGATGTACATAAGAACTGCTGATGTCATGCTAAAAGATTATGGTTTCAATGAAATTTATTTATTTTATTTACTTAATATTTGCTTACCAGGAAAGTCCAACCTGGAACAAGTCAATTTTCAGTGGCGGCCCAGGGAGAAATTCCCCAGAAGCATGTCTGTAATGGTCTGTATGCTGCAGTATAAATCCAGGGATAGCAATCCATCTTAAGTGAGACAATTGAAGGTATGAAGGCATTTGTGACTCATTAAAAAAAATCTCCTACACAAATAACAAGAACAGATAGTTGTATTTCTTTTTTTATTCTTTTGTTGGATTGTGCTTGTAAAATATTTTTGAGCAAAAAATAGCAAGCATGTTAGCACATTTCTTCAACATTCAGGATAAAAGTAACAACAACAACAACAACAAAAAACTTTCTATTACAAATATTTTTACTACAACATACATTCAGTTCATTCCTTGCCTGGCTAGAATCCAGTTCAGAATGGCTGTTTCAAATTAGATGGGAAAATAAATGAAAGAAAGAAGGTCAGTCTCTGGGACACATATCTGTCCCTCTAGCATGTTCTGTTTAAGTCACAGACAACATTTAAGTCCCAAGACCTTGTATTTCTGGTACTGTCTGACTTACAAACATGCAGGAGATTCATAAGTGTGGGGTTTGCAGATGGCTTGCAAGCCAGAATAGATCATATTTTAGTAATCTGTAGGAGACTGAGTACAGAGAAAGGGCTTTAAGGTGCTCTGCATAAGGTAGCTTTGTTATGCCTTGTATTCTTTTTGCAAGAAACCTCTGAGGTTGCTGTAGTTGTTGCATATGTCTGGTCAGGTGCATACTGAAGGGAGCATTGTACTCAATAATTGGTCTAATAAGGTCAGAGTACAGTGGGATAATGACCTCTTTGGACCTAGATGCCATGCTCTTACCTATAAGCTGCACAACATAAGAGGATGTCCTCACCACTGTGTCTACATGGTGGTCGAAGGTAAGGCTTCTGTCTATATGCATACCCAGATCCCTGACCATTGGTTCCACTCTTAGGGGTGAATTATCAACACGGTAATTAGCTGGGATGGTTGACTTCCCAAAGGGTACAGTTATGCATTTCTTAGCACTGAGTTTAAGACCATGGCTTTGGCACCATTTATTAGTCAGAGATAGGCCTTCTTGAAAAATGCTAGTGTCTGCAGGGGAGTCAGTGATAACCCCCAGCTTGCAATCATCTGCAAACATAGTCAGCCATAAAGCTTCAGCATTTGCTTCCACTTCAGAGAACTTGATGCCAAAAAGGAGCAGGCCCAGTACAGCTCCCATGGGAACTCCACAAGTGACTGGCCACTTGTTGGAGGTGTCCTCACCTATTTTGATCTCCTGGGTCCTATCAGTGAGCCAGCTGGCTATTCAGTGAATGATAAAAGGGTTCATACTTAATTTACTGAGCTTGTCTATAATGCCTAAGTGGGGTGCTATATTAAAAGCCTTAGCCAGGCTGAGGTAAACTGTGTGCAGTCTTGCCCTCATCTATTGCCTTGGTGAATGTCTCAAAGAAGTCCACCAGATCTAATAGGCATAATTTTCTTTTAACAAAGCTGAACTGTGATGGGTCCAGCAGTTACAGATTACCTATGTTCTCATTTATCATGTCCATGATTCTTTCCATGGCCTTAAATATGGGGCTTGTTAGACTTATGGACCTGTACTTGCCCATATTGGTTGTTGGACCTCCTTTGTGCAGGGGAATTACTGTAGCCATTTTCCATTCTATAGGCACAAAATCTGATTCAAGTGGACCAATGAGGTAATGTTTCATGCTATTTAGTAAGCATCCTGGGATGTTATCAGGGCCTATCGATGCAATGTTTTTTTTGTTGGAAAGTGCACTGATGACCTATTCCCTAGTAATGGTTGGGGGAAATTGTGGTATGCAGTATTTCCTGTGGACTATTGAGGGGGAGGTGAGGTGAGAAATTTGAGCTGAACCCATTAGCCAAGAGGGTGGTAATGGCCTCTGGTTTAGTGTGGGTGATATCATTTACAATAAGTTCTGCGCATTGTTGCATTATTTCTCTTGAGGTTACGGACATAGCTGTAGAAATCCTTCTGGTTGTCTTTTGCCTGAGAAGCTATTTTTTCTTCAGATTTAGCCTTTGAAGGCTGCCTGTTTATATTGGTCAGGGTTTCTTTTAGTATGTTAGGCTTTGTTCCTCCAATGCTTGGCCAAGATTTTTTTATTTTATTGTATAACCAATTGATATTGTGATTCCACCAGGGTGGCTTGTCTTTTGAGTTTGTCTTTTTCTTAATACCAGTGGGCACAGCTCGCTCTATACAGCTATCAGTATGGTTGTACAGGGATTTTGTAAAGAGCTCAGCATATGGTATAGTGTTTACTAGGTTTGGGGATGCCTGGAATTTAGCCAAGTGTCACTTAGTAGAGAGAGGTTAGCCTTGGAATGGTTTCTAAAGGTTTCTGGTTTCACTGGGTCCCTGGATTTAATTTTTATTTCAAGTAATAGTGCCTCATGGTCAAATCTAACAAGCGAGGACATTACATTGGGTGAGGAGTGGTACTCCCCCAAGTTTGTGAGGACAAGATCAAGGATGTCTGTACACCTGGTAGGAGAATGGACCAGCTGTTCCAGGATGGTGGTAATAACAAAGTTTAGGAATCGCTGGGCTTCAGCATTAGAAATTGTGTAGGATTCCCAATCTATAGAGGGGTAGTTGAGATCCCTTATGAATATTATATTGGGTTGAACACTGAGAAAATCTAGTGCACTTAGATAGTCTGGGTTTCGTGGGACATGGAGGGGTACCTGTAATTTGCGAGGATACTGTACAAGACTCTGTTTATGGTGAGCTGCACATGTATGAGTTCCAGTGGGTTAGGCATTTCAGTCTGGATTGGAGGTTGTTTTTAATATAGACTAAGACTCCTCCAACATGACTTCCATCCTGGTCAGTAGCTAGTCTAAAGGTGAGAAAAGCATTAAAACTTTGCACTATTGGGGTACTGTCCATGACTTTAAACCACTCCTCCTTTACTACACTCTCCAGGTTGAAGAATGCTTGCAGGGAGTGGAGTTTCTTATTATGACTTCTAGCATTGATCAGTCCCACCTTCAGATATTCCTTCATAGGTTCATTTAGGTCTGGAGGTTTATCAGTTTGACATTACCTAAAAAAGCACTATGGGGTAGAAAAGGTCTTTGCCGATATCTGAAAGCCTAGAGGGAATAAGGGCAGACCATCCTGGCAAAGCAGCGTGGTCTGTCAACTATGTCCTCCCATTCCATCAAATATTGTACCCCCTTGGAATGACACCAAAAGCTAAGCCAATTGTTGAAAGCAATAATTTTGTTTAGGTAATGTGGCCTCATCCTTGGAGAAGGTAGTATGCGATCAGTGCAAGACTCATACCTGCCTGAGACACATAATCAAGCAAGCTTGATCATGTCTCACTTCATATAGTCAAGGGAGATACGTCTCAGGTCATTAACACACATATGGCTATGACAGAGCCATATCTGTAGCTGTTCTTCAGTGACCTGAGTGCCTGTGTGACATGATGGATCCTAGCTGACTTGTTGGATCCTAGCAGATAACCATGACACTCTTGCTCAGTCTGGTGAGGGGGACATCTATGTGCCTCACTATAGAATCACCAATGATCAGGACATTTGGCTGTGATGACTTGCCTTAAGGGCTTAGCAGTAGAGGCATGGGATACAGTATTATTATGTGTAGCTATAGGACGTGTTTTAACAGAGTGCTTACATGATGGCTGAGGACCATTTTTTTTTTTTGATTGTGCTGTGTAGGAGGTCTTACATTTTAGAAAGATTACCTGTAAGTGCCTCAGCATAAGTAGTTTTATGTGTAAGGTCTTCACCCTATGCAGTAGGCATGGTGCAAGTGTCACTGACAACCTCTATAGGATTAGTTTTGGCTACATGAGACAGTTTAAGAGTATTTTAAGGGAAACTTACACTGTGAGAGATCAGCTACACAGATTACAAGGGGGAATTACTCTGTGAGATATTGTCATCTATACAGATCACTGCTAGGTGCTGCTGTGTGTAGAGGTGCAGTTCTAACTAAAGACTGTAACAAAGGTCAAAAAGTGCAGATATCCAACACAGACACAGAAATACTCTGATGCAGGTGTGACAAATCAATGAGAAAAACAAGTGCCAAAACAGTAGATATGGAAATTTAAGTCTAAGCTTGCTCACAGGTTATGAGCCAAGCGTTGTGTAACTGTGATGCTTAAGCAGAGGAGATTCAATAAAAAAAAAAAAAACAAGACCCTGTGGCCAGTCAAAAACAATACACCCTATTTGCTTTACACAGTCTCTGGCCAGAAAATGGCATAGGTCCCTTCTACTCTTACTAAAGTGGAACCAAAGCAGTTCGAAGTTAAGACTGTAATAAAGATAAAAAATTGCAGATATTAAACACAGAAACACTCAGTTAATGCAGCTGTGACAAACAAGTGCCAAAATAATGGATAACACATTGACTAAAAGAGATATGTTACCTAAAAGAGTTAGGTTAACTAATTTTGACTTGTCACAAAAGAGAACATACTCACATCCCCAACCTGTGCGTCTTACATCACAAGATCTGAGACAAAGCTGCTGGTGCTGTACCAAGACCTGTAATGGTCCCAGAAACAGGTAAGCAGTAAAATGTTTGTAAACAGGAAAGTATGCTTAGAGAAAGAAAAAAAAAGGCTAAATATGTCTGCGTTACTCAGAAATGTAAATTGTTATAAAAGAATGCCGAATATTTTCGTACTGCAAGTTTACAAATTAGAAAAGTATGTGCATGCAAATATTATCTTGTATAACTGTGCACAATGTTCTACCTCCAAAGAGCATTGCAATCTCTTCTCAAAGAAGGTGAGATATGGTGAGAGATCACTGTAATGAGAAGTACTGATTGTACTTGTGTAAACTTAAAGGGGATTCCCATAATGTATGGATCACTGTTGTGCTAGTGACATTGCTGTGCCGATTGTGATCCTAACGAGCAACACACTGCTATGCTATACTTCTATAGTACTAGGAGTTGTAACTCTGCAAAGCAAAGTAGTTAAGTAAGATTATTATGATTTTTTACATGCAAGGTGTTGTTGTTGTCTTTCGGCTTTTCCCGGTTAGGGGTCCCCACAGCAGAACTCCAGTCCGCTAATGATTGGCAGTAGATTTTGACAAACGCCGAGGTGCCAGCTCGACGTTCAACCTTCAACGAAGGCACGCCCATTTATGCATGTTTTTTGAATGCCCACCCAACCGTGGGGAGGATATGCAGACTCCACACAGAAGGCACTCCCCGCACTCCAGCCGAGAATCGAACGGGAGAACCTCTTGCTGTGAGGCAACAACGCTACCGCTACACCACCATGGATGTATATGTATATATATGCATATGTATATATATGTATATGTATATATATGTATATGTATATATATATATATATATATATTTTTTTTTTTTTTTTTTTTTTTTTGATTGCCAAATGGACTAAGGTTGATATATTTCCAGCCATCTAATATATTGTCTTGGATAAAATCACAGACTTAATAATCTGGTTAAATAAGAGGTACCACATCATTATAAATTTTATTTAAAGTACATAAGGGTTATATTATTATGACAGCTACTAAGCAGGGCAGGACCAGCTCGAATGTCACACTGATGGGGGAAGGGATGTGAATTAACATGTGTACCAATAACACTTTGTTTTACAGCACAATAAACCACTCCCTTGCCTGATAAAAAGTATATATACATTTAGAAAGCTTGTGAGGAAACTATTACTCTATTTTTGTTTTACTTGGATCGCTTGTCTGTGTACTTAATAAAGGATTTTTGACTGGAAACATACTACCTGCCTTGCTTGAATTACTTTTGAATACTTAGTAATTCTATACAATTATAGATTTTTTATTATTTTTTTGACTTAAGACGAGTTTAAGTTTGTTACTTCTAATACTATTGTCTGATCTGATTAATATACAGTGATTAACTAGAGATATATGGACTGAAACTCTTCCACACAGAGAAGTTTATTACACTGTTTTGTTTTTGGACCCATTATACTTGTTTAGTGGGTTGTTCTGAGACTTCGGGGATACCACAGAGATTACTTTTTTTTTTGTTGGTACTTTGAAATCTGGACGAAGGCTGACATAATGGGGGACAAAGGCCCAAAAATAGGGACAGATTTTAAATGTTACTCTTATAAACTTAAAAAAGTTGCTAGAATAATATGATCTGTCTTACCATGCATTTTTTGAAGGATATGAAGTCCAAAACTCAAATGTATGCCATTATTTCAGTCCTTAGATCACCCCAGCGTTTTGCCAGGAAACCACAGATTTTAAGAGGAACAGACCAAAGATGTGAGGCAAAAATCTGGACATTCTGCAAAAATCTGGACAGTTGAGAGGAATGTTGACATGCACTTGTGTTGCATCCCATCAAATTTCATTCTATCAATGGATACAGTTGGTCAACAAAGTGCAACATGTTTCATTGTAGTAATGAAAGTAAATGGGCGTGTTCCATTCACTTATACTGCTAAGTTAAAACACAGTTTGTGTATTCTCAAAGAATGCAGACAGTGGGTAAGGGAATTGCCTTTTTTCCAACTGTTAAGCGATCTTGGAGTCAGTATATTTAAAGTGGTGGGATAGGAGGCACAAACTCTCACATGGGGTTTCAGAGGGCTTACCATCCCTTGCAAAAACACTGTTTTTTTAAGGATATGTCCCATTCAATGGAGTTGGTAGATAGGATTTAGTTCAATGAAGTTTTGTCCACTATACTTGAAATTTTGATCAGATACAGCTCAATACCTGAATATAGATCCTCCATTCATACTAAATACCTTCAGCAAGGTCTGGAATATATGCATATCTGGTGTATCAAAAATGTTCTCAAACCAAATGCAAAAATGTGCAGCATAGTATGTTTGGCAAAAAAAAAAGCTGCTCCCTCCAAATATTAATAAATAATGCTCCTTTTCAGACATTCATGGTCATAACAGACCTGGGTATTTCAGTGGACAACTGTTTCTCATTTGCTTATGATGTTTCCACCATAGTCAGGATATCCTTCTATCTAGCCAAATTCCAAAGGGGATAACTTCAAGATCCAAAGACGTCATCCTACCTCTATAGTCTATACGCTTCCCTTATCAGAGCCATGACTGAATACACTGCCTCCATAGGTATGTACAAATCCGGGTATACAGCTCAGCTGGAAAGGTCCCAAAGATATCTAACCAAGAAAATTACAGGCTTTAAATCCTTCCAATCCCAGTAGATTAGCAATATTCTCATTTTACTGAATAGCCTGCTTGTTAGTCTGAGGTGGCTTATGAGTCTCTTTTTAAGCTACAAAGTTTATAAGTTCATTTACAATGTTCAGTCCATCAGCCTATCTAGAAACACTGACTCCCAAATATTTGGATCAAATGCCTTGTCCCATCTCAAGACCCAGTCCTATCTGACCACTTATTTCATCACAAAAATCAGTGACTTTATAAACACCTGTACTAGGGGCCTATACCTACATCAACAAATAAAAAAGACATTGGAGGAAAGAGTACTTTTATCATCGTATTACGGGCCTATGGAATAAGTTACCCCTATTAAGTCAAGTGGTACTACTTTGGCTACCTTTACAACAGGGTTATCATATATGGCACTGCTCAACTTGGAAGGTAAGCATTATTATGGGCTTGAAAATGGTGGTAAGAGCTCTAAATATGTCTACTTAAGAGTGTATATGGCTAGGCATACTAAAGGTACTGCTCCTGTGTACCTTAAGCTCCTTTTCCTATGTGTGCAGCTGGTATGGAAAACAAATGCAAAAAAAAAAAAAACACTGGTATGGAAAACAAATATAAAATAAAAAAATAAAAAAAACAATGTATGCTAATTTTGGTTTTCTGACTGTAAGGTGTCAAATATAATACAAAGCATGACCCTCTTCTTCTTTTCCTCAAAAGTATGCATAATTCCTCATAGTTACAAGTATATGCATGTGGATATGCATGTATGTCTGTGTGTGCGTGTGTGTTTGTGCAATATACATAAAATTATTATTATTATCACATTTTCAAGACATAAATGCTGATAAACTAACCCTGTAAGTGTGCAGGAAAGCACATATTATTCAGCTAGCTCTACTGTCCTGAGCTACTTCCCCTTTCAAAACCAACAATGGAGCAGTCCCTGCCCCATGGGGAGAATTGGGGATACCAAGGAACAAGGAGTTATAGGAGCAGTCAAGGAGGGCAGCTGATCTTCAGCTGGAAGATATGCAAAGGGAGCCAGAAAATGTAAGTTATACTTGTACAGGCCCCACCATAATTCTTTGTAGTCTATGGAGCACTTATATAGAACATGGATATATATTTACAATAGTTGAATTATATATAAATTCATATTAGTTATAAGTACTATTTACCTAACTAGCCAACTCTGAGAAAGTCCTTGTGTAATCGTATGAAAGAATGCTGACATTTTGACTATCGAAAGGTTGCAATGAAGTAAATTGAACTGTGGAAAGAATCTATGTGCACCGATGCAAACAGACTGGACTTTGTGGACTTGCATTTACAAGAGCATTTGCTAGAAAAGTATTTGTTGAAATAGCCAAGTAATGCCTTCACATCTGAGTTTCTTTCCTTTTACTCCCAATAATTTCTGCAAGAAAGTAATTTTATGTACATCCTTATAAATTAACCTCAAGTTAAACTTGAATAGCTGGCTCTAGAGGCTGCTTTTGTTACTGCAAGCAGAGGAAATTGATATATTTGTGGATGCAGCTGGCATAAATATGGTCTTGTTAACTGACCTGGATTATCAGCTCCTCTGATCTCGTCAGTGCACTGAAACTGTAATGGCATTGTTCTATTCAGAATGAAGTGTGTGTGTGTGTGTGTGTGTGTGTGTGTGTGTGTGTGTGTGTGTGTGTGTGTGTGTGTGTGTGTGTGTGTGTGCACGCGCGCAGATACTTGTTGAGGGTTACCTTTACTAATGCAACACAGGGGCTCCTAGGGCAACCACTAGTGGTCATGTCTGACAAAGCAGTGTTCAGTTTAGAGATATGGTAATAAGCCTCTAATGAGGTCTTTTCGGTGTGGCTATACCATGTCTCTGAATCAGAATTTCTTTCTGCAATGCAAATTGACTAACCCACATTCAGCAATTAGCATGGGTGAACAAAAATTGTCTGGATTCTATGGTATTTGTATGAGCTGCATGTTTCACTGTAATAGTCAACACTGCACTATGCTGTTGCTAATAATGGCAGGCAGTGAGCAATCAGTAAGTTGTGAAGAAACAGTAAGTCTAAGAAAATGCTAGTGCTTAAAATTTTAATATGACAACATGTTTAACCATGTGGTACCATTTTAGGTTTCCCTATTCCACAATGAAAACAGCCTTTTTCTCAATTGCAAAACTCTGATAAGCACTCATGTATATTAACTCTATTTAGATAAATGAAAAAAAAAAACATTGAGTAATATCTCTCAGAAAGACAAGTATGTGGAAATTTGGTAATGCAAAACAGACATGAAAATCTACTATAACACTCCTTAGATGGAACACAGTTTGGATACCATATCTTTTAAAAACTCAACAAGTGATCGTTGGATCATAGGATGTACAAGACAAATTGACCAGAGGCCATGTGCACCTTGACTAATGCCACCTACAGGCTGTACAACCCTTTACAAGGAGGATAGAATATGTAAGTTATCCAAGCAAAGTTTGAAAGATGATAGGGAATCACATTGACATTTATTATTATTTATTCTAAATAAATAATAAATAAATAAGTTATCCAAGCAAAGTTTGAAAGATGATAGGGAATCGCATTGTTTGGCATGCGGGGGGGGGGGGGGGTTCTATTCCAGAGCAAAGGTGGTTGTTGGGTTTTGAATCTTTCCCTCCGTCTTGCTTTATATCCTGATATAGGCTGAGATCTGTGGTTCTAGTATTGGCTGCACTATTTATCTTATTGAGAAAAATGAGGTCAAGGACAAGAGGATCTCTTAGGGCATGATAAATAAGGCACAGATATCTTATCATTCTCATATATGTCACAGAGTGCAGGGACAAGGAGTCCAATTTTCACAGTAGCTAAGATTTCTGAGACCAGAGATACTTTCTTATGGAACTTCTGGTTTTTTTCAAGTTTTTAATGTGTCTAGTTAATTGCATGTCAGTTGGTGAATTATATTCTACAACAGGTCTGACTAGGGCAGGACATAATGGAACAATGGCTTCTTAATTTTCGAAGAAATGTTTTTGGCAATTAGTTGTGAAAAATAAAGAATTTGATAAGTGCATTCACTGTGTCATGATCAAAGGAAAGGGAGCTCTCAACCCAGGTGCCCAGATCTGTAGTCACTGTCTCAGTAATGGGGTATTAGCAATAGGATGCAGTACTTTGTTGTTTCCCAAAGGGTGATGATACTACCGTTCTTGGTATTTTTGTCATTTAGTTTAAGCCCATTTCAGTGCCTCGGATGTTGACATGTTTTGATTCATTCTGGAGGGTATATGTATCTTTGGGAGACTCCCAGCTTGGAGTTGGCTTATCTCTGTCTGAGGAGGCATCACATATTTGGTCAGTATCTGTTATCTCCTTGATCCATTTGGATATCCATCTTATCAAAGTAGGGTCAATGTTTAGGGCCATTAGCTTATTTACAATTCTGTCATGCAGTATGGCATCAAATGCCTTGGCCAGATTGAGATAGGCAGCATGGACTGTTTGAACATCATCTACTGCCTAAGTGACATTCTCAAAGAACCTGAAAAATTTAGTAGGCATGATTTACACTTTACAAAGCCAAACTGTTGTGGGTCAAACCTGATCAGATGTTTGATGTCATGGTTTATGAGATTTTCTGCAAAACAAGGCACCATGATTGAACTATAAAATATTCATGCAAAGACTTCTGACCACCTCATGGATTTAAAATATATAAAAAAATAAACTTAGAATTCAATCTTACCAAGACAGTGTCCAATACATTTCTTAAATAGATGGGTGTGCAATTTTTCCTCAGAAAGATTCAAAATTATTTTACCTTGGTGAGAAAACATTAGCTGGTAACAACAAAAGTGAAGCAGCGAATACATGATAATTCCCTTTTATTCCAGCTCTAATTTAGCACAGAGACAAGTAGTTACATTGGTTTCAGTCTGATTTTCATTTTCTTCAGTAACTTCACCTATAAAATAAATGCAATCTATCTATAGCATTAAAATCTGGCACCAAACAGCATCATATAGCACTGTTTACAATATCAAATCTGATCTATATATTGATTATAAAGCAATTTATGTACAGGGTGTGCTCAAGGAAGCTCACATGCATTGATGTAAGGACCAAGTACTCTGTGGTCTCCCTGGAAAATTAAAGTTTTTTTTTCTTATCTAGACCCACAATCAGGTTTGCTTAATATCACTATGAGCCTGTAATGTCTTTCCAGACCATCCAGACCCATTGCAAATGCTCTATTGAAGCCTATGATAGAATATTACCAGACTCTACATTGCCTATACTTCGGGAGACATGGCCTACAAGCTTAAAGGCAAAGTAACCATGTCAGGCGAGAAGCACAACCCAGATTCCCAGGAACTACATCACACCACTGCTTCTCTCAATATGCTGCAGAATGAAGTTAAGATGGATTTACAGCAGCTGACAAGTGCTATCCCTTGATGAAAAAAAAGCAGACATTATGGCTTTGTATACTAAACTTAAATGATAGCACCAAAATCTGCTGGTCCTCCAGATGGTTTGAAACCAACATGTCTACTAGCTTGAAGGGATACACTGGATCTATTCTTAGCTACTTGAATTCAAAGATGATCATGAGAACAGATCACATAGAAACAACCTCAGAATCACTGGATTACCTAAGGGCCCATCCAGTTAATTACATTAAAATGGAACTGGCTTTGCTGTAAAAATGTGATACCTATCCTGAAATAGCGCAAGCCCAACATATTGATACCAAACTTGCCACTAATCATCATAGATATCTGGTCCTTAAATTCCTAAATTACTGAGATAGAGAAGAAATGTTAAAAGCGGCAAGGGAGCTGGGTGTACAATATACCTTAGGGGCTCACCTGTCAGATTTGTGTCAGATTACAGCATTGCCCTCTTTACTAATAGAAATACCTAGTACCAGCCCTGTGGTGATTTAAGGACTAAGGATTCATAATTCAGCTGAGATTTCCTGCTCAATTATATATGGAGTTAGAACTATGTTTTCAGTCATCTGGAGGAAGCTGAAGCATTCCTAGATAGAAACAGGAGTACTTTACAACTGCCATCCTCAAGGACAAACTCTTGCTGGGATAGTAAGTGCAAATTAATCCCAATCACCTGAGCAGGCCTTGAAATCCCTTGAAAACAAAAAGACTAGGAGCACTGTCACAAAACAAGACCTTCTGATGACAACAGACTTTTGCTCTTACAGACTGACAACTACACAGAGTTATTCCATTCCTTAGCAGAATAAACTTCTACCCCTAATACATTTTTCAGAAGTTGAGCCTGAGGAAACCATTAACTTTTTTTGGGCCAGACCCGTCCATGAAAGAAACTGAACAGATTGAGAAGGAGCAGGACAGAGACACACATGTCAAAGTTGTAGCATCAGTTACCTCACCAGAAAATCAAACCTGACTAATGACTGTACATATAACTTCTTTACTAAACCCCTCTAGCATGTGGGCTAATGTTCGCACATTGGATAGGTGCCTAATATCACAATGATCCTTCCTTTGGTTCATAGAGCTTTTACTGTATGTATATTTCTAATGAGTTGGTTGTAATGACTAAATGACCGCAAGACTGTTGCTGTTTTTTTGCTGGGTTGTAATGCCTTAATAGGTCTAGTCTGCCTCTCAAATCCAGCTTGATAATCACACACTTAACCTAGGCAAGGATCTTAAATTATCACAATATGTCTCTCTGCAGCATTCGGTAGCTGACACTAGGTCAGAGAACTCTTATTTTTCCTACCTTTTTGGGTCTGTTTCTCCCTCCAAATACTTATATTTACTGCATAGTCAAGTGCATCTTAGCAGCTTAAACAACATCAATGCCTCATAAACAAACATAATGTGTGAGTATGTCCTCTAGAGGTAGACTTAATGAGAAGCATTTTATGCAACTCTGCCTTAGTGAGACCAGTATGCATAGGTTTTCCTAACACTGAAATAATTTTGCTCCTAATACATCACAGATCAAGATCTGAGGCAGTATGTAGCATTTGTTTCTCCTGGGAGTTGGGGGGACATATCTGTTAGGCCTTCCCTTTTTTTCATGCTTATGTTCTTGCCCATACTACAGTACTTTCACAAGCAGCAAATACACTTTTTTTGCACAGCCGCATCACTGTCCTCATGAGGGATGGCCAGGCAAAGTGGCTGTCTTGGAATGTTAAGGGCATAAATTTAAGATCAGAACAGCATGTATTTTAAAAGACATTACATCTTATAACATAGATGTGGCTTATTCACAAGAAGCTAAATTAAGTTCAACCACAGCCAAAATCTGCTGAGGTACTGGCAAGGATGGTACATTGTTACTTTTACCAAACAGCCATCAAAACAGGTTATTAATTTGTTCAGTCAACACTTGGTATGGTACAAAACTGACCACTTCATAGATAAATATGGCAGATGGACTATTGTGAAGGTTCATACTACATGAGCCTATCTGCTGATTGGAAATTCTTACAGCCCTAATCAGAAGGACCATAGACCCTTCTCATCTTTTTATGATGACCCTCATGACCTGGGTGCCCAGAGACTACATCTAATGATTTGGGGAGATTTTGTTGCAGTTCTGTACTACAGGTGGGACAGAATACGAAGGCCTGGACCCGGGCTAAGGAAACATTGGGATGTGAACCTGGCTTGGATTAATGAATTTCATGTGGTAGACATCTGGAGGGCTTCTCATCCAGATGAGGGCAGCTACCATACTATGCTCTGCAGCTCGAATATGCAAGGCAGTTAGACATGTTTTTTTGTAAAGCCTGATGTGCAGGATGAAACTAAAAACTGAGCAATATACACCAGTGTATTTTCAGACCACTGTATATTGCAGATGTGCCTTCTTAATATAATTCAACCTGCCTCCCCTGTTCAGCTTAAGATGCATATCTATTAGTCCTTAAAAATCCCATAAAAGCCAAGGCTTTACATCAGTGGTCTCTGCAGTCTTGGACTTGGCCAACTGCATCCCTAGGCCTTATCAGCGCTGAATGATTATGGCAGCTTTGCCTAGTGCATACTGTTTCTGAAATTATTTTTAGATACTGGAAAAAAGTTACCTTTGAACTTAGACAAAGACCTTAACTGTTCTAGTAACAGTCAGCTTTTATCAGCAAGGGCAATAACAGTTCTGAAACAGAAGCACTCTGGTCAAATTTTGTTTATGCAGTCAATTTTGGGCTACAAAATGTGTGAAGTGTTTGTTTTATTTAGCTTTCACTGTTTCAGCCCTTAAAAATAAATGTATGTATATATATATATATATATATATATATATATATATATATATATATATTACAGAATTATATAAATAAAATGCTATGACACCCTCAATTAATACATAATGTACAGAATTATATAAATAAAAATGTGACACTATCAATTAATAAAAACCTTAAAAAAGGAGGAATTAGTATGTGATATGGATTGACTTCACACTCTCTGTAATGCCCTGCCATCTAGTGACCAAATACATAATGGCATCACAATGTACAAAATGTTAAATGACCATTGAGCCCCAGTTTAAATAATGCCCCTAAGTGAACTGTCAACGGGTCTCTTAATGAACCTCTGTCAGCTTTTATAACTTTTTACCATAAACCATTGCTGCCACTTGTAAGGCCCAAACTATACAATACTATGTATTTTCTATAACAGATGCAAGAAATACAATTGGAAGATCACTATATGTGCACGTTATATGTAATATCTTTATACACATGTATGCTCCACTGGGGGATCTTTATTCACCTGACTATTGGCTGAATGAGTCCTAACTACATGAGGCTATTTTCAGTACATTCTTGCAAATTATTTCTGAACATATTGTAACAAAAACATTTTAATACGTAAATCAGTGCTTTGAGAAAATTATAGGTATAGTTATGGTGGCATCTTTTGCCCCATCTATGTGGCCCTCTTTATGTGATATTTTAAAAAACATTTAATAAATAATGAAACTTATAATCTGTTTTTACATGTTACGGATATGTGAAGATTCCTGGATGAGTACTGGTTTGTTTTGCATTGCAATGTAGGGGGATTTGGTTCATAACATACTTAAATGAAAATAAATGCAGAATTGAATTTATCATGGAGTTTAACTAAAGCAAATAGCTTTTCTGGATGTTACTTTGTTTAAGGTTTATGATGGATCCTTACATGCAAAGCTATATAGGAAACCTTTCAGTAAAAACTTCATGTTACAAGCAACCAGCTGTCATCCAGGACGTATGATTTGTAGTACCAATAAGACACAGCTTAGGAGAATGAAAATAAATTGTTCTGATTTTCAAGAATATACTCTGGCATATGAAGAACTGAGCCATAGGTTTTTATCTAAATGGTATACAACTAAAGTTATTGATAGAGCTAGCCAAGAGGTTGATCATATGGATAGAACAGAAGTACTACAATATAACAAAACTGAAAATGGAAAGGTAAAAGAAAAACATAATTTTTCTTTCATTGTTGTTGTTTGTCTTTCGGCTTTTCCCGGTTAGGGGTTGCCACAGTGGAACTCCGGTCCGCTAATGATTGGCAGTTGGTTTTTATGGTGTCGAGTTGCCAGCCCGACGCCCAACCTTCAACAGAGGCACACCCATTCAACGCATGTCTTTCGAACGCCCACTCGACCGCGGGGAGGACATGCAGACTCCACACAGAAGGCACTCCCAACCCAAGCCGAGAATCGAATTTACAAATTACATCTTATCAGAGGGGTGTACTGAATAAACACTGGCATATTTTGGTAAATCACAATTATTTTGTTGAAAAATTACCAGATGTATTTAAGATCAGTTTTAGAAAAGCAAAAACTATTTTACAGTTTTCGGAAAGCTGTAAGAAACCTCCTTGTTAATCAAATAATAATTCTGTTACAATTAATGACACTAAAATAGTGGGTTGCAAGTCATATTGTTACTACTACTTCAGCAAGTTTGTTATAAAAATACTGAATTAACTTCTGCTAATATCACAAAGATTTATCAGATTTGTACTTTAATAACTTGCAAAATGGAAGGAATGAATTACTTGTCTGTGTTCATGCTCTTCTTTTTTACGTTGGAAAGATCAGCTATATGTTTCAACTTGTAATTTCTGAACACTTAAGTGTTACCTACTGCAAAAGAAAAAGTACTTCTATATATAACCCCACGCTAAAGTACAAGATAGCTAAATTTATGTTTTTAGGCATTGATAAGATCATAGATAAGAAAACAAGTTGGGAAAACTTATTATCTACAAGAGTACAGGTGTGGATAGTTCACTTAGGAGCATTATCTAAACCCAACCTGGGATTTGATAAACTCTGTGTAGGCTTCATGTGAAGCATACATGGAGTTAACATGTTTGCACTGTGAGCAGCAGCTCCTAATGAATATTCATGCTGCAGCTTGCCTGCAAACATAAACAAGCAGGGTTATGTGGCAGCCAGGAAACTATGTAAAGTAACACAGATAGTGAACTTAGTTGCAGCATAGCAAACTGGGTTAGTGGGATTGCACAAAATGCCACAAGGACCACCAGAGGTTTTTATATATTAATGTATTATATTGTGGGGACAGGACAGTGTATGTATATACTCCAGCATACTGGGCTAGTGGGATTGTGTGGAATGCCACATGAACCACCAGGGTTTTTCATATATTAATGTATTATGTTGTGGGGACAGGGCAATGTATGTGTACACCCCAGCATATTGAGCTAGCAGGATTGCATAGAATAAACATGGACCATCAGGGTTTTTCATATATTAATGTATTATGTTGCAGCGATAGGGCAGAACAGAGTATGTGCAAACTCCAGCATACTGGGCTAGCAGGATTGTGAAGAATGCCACATGGACCACCAGGGTTTTTCATATATTAATGTATTATGTTGCAGGGACAGGACAGTGTATGTGTACATTCCAGCATACTGGGCTAGTGGGATTGTGAGAAATGCCACATGAACCACCAGGGTTTTTTATATATTAATGTATTATGTTGCGGAGTCAGGACAATGTATGCGTACACTCTAGCATACTGGGCTAGTGGGATTACATGGAATGCCACACAGACCACCAAAGTCTTTCATATATTAATGTATTATGTTGCAGGGACAGGACAGTATATGTGTACTCTCTAGTATGTTGAACTAGCGGGATTGCTCAGAATGCCACAGACCACCAGGGCTTTTCATATATTAATGTTTTATGTTGCGGGGACAGGTCAGGACAGTGAATGTGTACACTCCAGCATGCTAAACTAGCGTGATTGCACTGAATGCCACCTGGGCCACCAGGGTTTTTTCATATATTAATGTACATGTTGCAGACACAGGGCATGACAGTGTATATAGTGCTGAGTATTGTGGAATCCCATTCCAGACAGTCTGTACAAGTTCTGTCAATGATCTGTAAGAGTACATGGACTGCCATTTATAAGAAACAGTCATGGGAAGTGTTTTTATTGAACAGGGGCACACAGATGAAGTTTAGGGATGAACACCATGAAGGAGGACAGGTGAAATATCGTAATGTACCACACACAAGGAAATCTAAAAGGAGCACAGTTGTAGCAGGAACACTATTCACATTTCTACATGGCACAGTACGGACTGCACAGTAACATATGTAATGATGTGACTGTCAAACAAGGTGATGTAACAGTGGAGGATGTCTGTGTGATATCATTCACAAATAAACAGGGGAGAGGATGTGTAGCATGGATTTTAAATACAATTGGGTTGGGTGCATATTTTGAAGCTATGCAAACTGATTTGCCTGAGTATGTCTGTATTGTCAGTAGAGGCTTCTAACAAGTAGTTAACAGATAAAGGCTCATGGCCAACAGCAAATTCATCACGCACAATCATGGACAATATCAGAATAATACCACCAGTAATACCCATGTCTCTGACACAACATATGTGTTTCTGAGTGAGCATAGATGGTTCTGCACCAACACACTTGTACAACGATTAATACATGTCAGCAATCTATGAGTGTAACACACTCGCCTGACAGAAACATATGCAGGAGGTGTGAGGAGACACACTCAACATTATGATCACTACAGGCTAATTGACTGGTGTGCATGGCAGATATATATATATATATATATATATATATATATATATATATATATATATATATATATATATATATGGCAAAATCTGCACTGTCATGAATGCAAATCACGCCATCAATGTCATTAAACAGCTATGTATGTCATGAGTGCATCACCAAAACAGATATCACACATGCATGTGGTATTACACCTTGATGGGTGTTCCATGCCATCAGACAGTAATGTTTATGCAATAAAACTAGTACCTAGGTATAAATAAGTCCAAGAAATGTCACTCACCACAGGACTAATGCTACCTGTGCCAAACTCAGTCCAAGCACATAAACTAACATAAAAGGCACAGTTGCGATGCAGGCAGTGAACACAGCACTAACCAAAATGCAGGAAACAAAGCTGAAAGAACCGCTGCTTCATGAACTCTAAAATTCAGATTTATTGTGATACAAACAGGAGACGTGGTAAGCGCTTTCACCTGGATAGGCTTCTTCAGACTAAAAGAACCCCCCCTCTTGTACACCCTCATATGGCAAAAAAGGCGCAAAAACAGATAAACCATTAAAGACACAGTGCAACTATCATAGTACACAACATAAATAAAGTGTTTACTCTAAAATACATTAACCATAGTAAAATACAAACGCCTATACCACTCATAAAACATGAATAGAAATGCATAAAAAACAAAAAACTGCATAAATTCATACTAATTGCACAACACTAACAATAAATGCTCTCATAAAAATGCTCTCATAATATATGTAAAAAGCACAGTCATACATTTCACTTCAATCTCCTGGTCTTCAGGAAAGGTCTCAATGGTACTTTCTCATTCAGTCCAGGAAAAACATCTGCTCTAAGTCTAACAATCTATTTAGATTCATTACTCTCAGTTCTACCCCCCCCCCCTAAAACTAGTGTGTGTAAGATCTAGTACTTTAAAATGAAAAAGATGTGTGGAATTATTAGACAAGACATGTTTGGACAGAGCATTGACAGTGGAATGAATCCTGATCTGGTAGAGATGTTCCCTTATTTTGTCCCTCAGCCTCCTGTCCGTCTTTCCTACATAAAATGCAGCACAGGCTCCACAGGAGGCCAAATAAACAACATGTGTAGATTCACAGTTTGCATGAACTCTTTTTTTTTTTTTCCAAAATCTCTTTATTTTAATTTTCTTTTTTCAAATAATAACAACAGTACGGTAACTCAAAAAACACAAATAAACAATACAAATACCTATCTAATTATACATATAACTATATATATATATATATATATATATATATATACATATATATATATATATATACATATACACAATATATACACAAGAAGTCACTACATCGTCAAGTAAAGTATGAGAATTCTTATGTTCATTTGGTCTCATAAGGGATAGTTAGAATGGGGATAGTCTATATATAAAGTAAAAACCAGGCTAGCATATACATGAAGAATTTACACCCACTAATTAAAAACATGATTCTTACAACACAGAAACTATTTAAATCATTGGAATTAGCTGACGCTTTTGCCTTTACACAACCGTTACACCTAAATCCTAATTTACTAATAAATAATAAACCAGTAAATCTAACAAACTATCCCCTGATAAAAGACTACACAATATGGAATATATACCAATGGAAAGACTCTAACACGGGGAAAATGAGACTTGAACTCAAACTTCCTATGAAATATAGTATTATCCTTAAACAACTTCATCATCTTATAAATGCTAAATTCTCACAAATACAGTTTGCATGAACTCTGACTTCATGGTTAGTGCCGTAGACAGGGTGATAGAAATGGACATCAGTGTCTATGGAACAACAATAGTTGCAACTACCACAGGGTACAGTACCAGCAACCCTATCACCTCCACCATCCATAACAGGATAACACAGCAATTTCTTTAAATTCAATCTATTTTTATAGACAAAACCTGGGGCAACACCCACAAGTTCCCTCACATTCGGGTCCAGTGTTAACATACCCCAGTGTGGTCTAATCACATCCTTCAATCTACCTACATCCTTAGTATAATACAAGGGCACTCTGAAACCATGATTTCTACTCCCTGCCAGAACACCCTGGGAGGGGCCATCATGGTTCACTCCAGTCTCAGAGAAAAAGGGTGCAGCAGCTTGTTCCCTCAAATTAATGAGGTCTGCCAATCCTCTCTCCATATCAGATGTCTGATATTCCCTGCTCTTAAACCTCTCACATAAATCCCTAACATCTGTCTCAAAACCATCCTGACTGGGATTATACCGTGATGTCCTATATACCTGACCCCTCACAATATTACCAAAGATGTAACCTGGATGCATACTGCATCTATGGAGATAGGAATTACATTGACACTCCTTTCTATACACTCCTGTGTTCAATAGGCCACTTTCCAATCTCTGAACGTAAACATCCAAAAAGGAAATCCAATTCTCAGAAACCTCATGGGTAAATTTCAGATATTGCGTTAGACCATTAACTCTCTCCAGGAAGAGAGATAACTCATCTTTCGTGCCCTTCCAAACGAAAAACACATCATCTACAAAACGCATATAAAACATCACGCTCCTCGAAAAATCACCTATACCAAACAAGAACTTGGTCTCCCATGGAGCCATAAAGACGTTGGTGTAGCTATTGGCACAAGAAGTGCCCATAGCCACGCCATCCATCTGTAAATAGCACTGAGAGCCAAAACAAAAAATGTTGTTCTCTAACACAACTTCCAAAAACAAAGCTAACAAATCCACTGCATCACTATCTAATCCAGATTTGTCCTTCAAGTAATCAGACACCGACTGCATCCCATCTCTGTTTGGTATCAAAGTGAACAGGGACTGAACATCCATCGTGACTAAATAATATGGGAGATCAATGGGGACAGATCTCACAAACTCATACAAATCCAACAGGAACTGTTTCGTGTCCATTAGAATATAAAAATTTGTGTCAACCACTGGGCGCAGAAACCTCTCCACATACAATGAAAATGGTTCCGTGATCCACTCCCTGCCCACAACAATGGGCCTCATGGGTGGACACACACTATCCTTGTGGATCTTAGGAAGACCCTGTATCACTGGCAGGAGGGGATCACTAACAAACAAATATTCATACAACTCATTCGTAATAACATTAGTCTTAATCAAATCATCCAAAACCATCTGTATTCTATGGACATGTATATCCACCATCTTACGTTCCACCAAACTGTAAAACCTTTGGTCTGATAACATAGACCTCATTGCCTCATCATAGAATTCAGAATCCATAACTATCAGGGCACCCCCCTTGTCAGCAGGTCTAATGACAAGGGAGGAATCACTCCTCAGTTGTTGAAGGGCTCTCCTCTGTGCATAAGTTAAATTGCCCTTTCATTTACTGGACATACCCACTCTCTTTTCCATGTCATACAGATCATTCTCAACTAGTTTACTGAAAGCAGCTACTAGCGGTGGTACCATTGGCATGTACACACTAGGCTTCTTAAATGATTTCCCATCTAACACCTGCACTGTATCCTTAAATTCCAATCTAAGGCACAGATTCATAATAAATAACTTAAACTGTACTAAGGTATCAACATAACTGTTGTCACAACTAGGTATAAAAGTCAATCCCTTGGATAGTACCCCTAACTCATCTGACGTGAGTGGGCGGGAGGAAATGTTATGCACTAACGTTTCCCAGTTTTCTCCCACATTTTCTTGAGGTTTTGGTTCACCTGGGCATCTGCCGACAACTTCCTCTTTGTCCTGCCCCTGCTCATAGATCTCAATCTCCCCCCTCCCCTGTGAACTACATTGATGGGGAAAGGGCGATTGACAATCACAGTACCAACATTGTCAAGACTAGAACTATGTGCAGCATGCATATATGATGGAAATCCTTCCTCCTAACCACCGGTTCCAGATTCGGGATTATTTGAGCCACACACCCCAATGGGTCAGTACTAGTGACAGATTGGCCCTCTGGGGGGGCAGCAGTATAACCCACCGCCACCACAGTCGAACCCTCGAGCTCCGACTCAGCAGATGCAACTGCATTAGAAAAAGCCCTATCAAGGACATTCGAACCCTGGGGCACATTACTCATAGGAAATACATTACTAGAGCCATCACTCATACTTGTGTTAACAACAGTTACACTCTTAGGCATATTAACATCCACATTGGTATCATGAATTTGTCCTTTAGGTGCATCAGTCCATTGAGTAGAAACAGCGGCATTAGGTCCATGCACATTACTATATGTCCTCGGCCAACAGAAGACCTGGCCTAACCTAAAGTCATCAATGTCTCTCTTGAGCTTGTGTTGTTTTTGTGCCAGTAAGCACTTCTCATATAACTGCACAGTATCCAGTGTAGAGTCAATAAGTCTATCAACAACATCAGCCAGAAAATGACAATACAGTTCCTTCTGTTGTTCTCTAATACTTTCTCTTAACTCAGATTCTTCCAGTAGGAAGAATTCATTCAAAAGTGACATATACTTTAGGCTTACCTCTATGTTAGTCTGCTGCCACTTGTAGAGCACGTCCAGGTATGAATTACCCATGGTGGGCATCTTCAGTACTCTTAATCCCCTCGTTACAATTCTCCTTTTGATGCAAACTTCAAAATGCTGCCGTTGGGTCTGTAGTCGTTTCAACTTCATAAAATTAGCCTCCATTCTCGCAACTGTTGCTCGCAACTCAACCCTATCAAACAGCTCAGCAGAGATCACAACACCCTCCTCTCCGACTCCTTCAAACAACATCAAGGGATTCACAGTACCAGATACACATACAGAGAAATGATCAGTATTCGTAGGAGTACCTCATTCTGGTACATAAGGCAATTCCACTTGTTGCTCAGCAACACCTGCCATGCTCCCAGGGGGGTGAAAACAGCAATACGTAAAAATAAGTCCAAGAAATATCACTCCCCACAGGACTAACACTACCTGTGTCAAACTCAGTCCAAGCACATAAACTAACATAAAAGGCACAGTAGCGATGCAGGCAGTAAACACAGCACTAACCAAAATGCAGGAAACAAAGCTGAAAGAACAACTGCTTCATGAACTTTAAAATTTGGATTTATTGTGATACAAACAGGAGAAGTGGTAAGCGCTTTCACCTGGATAGGCTTCTTCAGACCAAAAGAACCCTCCCCCTCTTGTACACCCTTATATGGCAAAAAAGGTGCAAAAACAGATAAACCATTAAAGACACAGTACAACTATCATAGTACACAACATAAATAAAGAGCTTACTCTAAAATACATTAACCATAGTAAAATAAAAATGCCTATACCACTCATAAAACATGAATAGAAATGCATAAAAAACAAAAAACCTGCATAAATCCATACTAATTGCACAACACTAACAATAAATCCTTTCATAAAAATGCTCTCATAATATATGTAAAAAGCACAGTCATACATTTCACTTCAATCTCCTGGACTTCAGGAAAGGTCTCAATGGTACTTTCTCATTCAGTCCAGGAAAAACATCTGCTCTAAGTCTAACAATCCATTTAGATTCATTACTCTCAGTTCTACCCCCCCCCCCTAAAACTAGTGTGTGTAAGATCTACTACTTTAAAATGAAAAAGATGTGTGGAATTATTAGACAAGACATGTTTGGACAGAGCATTGACAGTGGAATGAATCCTGATCTGGTTGAGATGTTCCCTTATCCTGTCCCTCAGCCTCCTGTCCGTCTTGCCTACATAAAATGCTGCGCAGGCTCCACAGGAGGCCAAATAAACAACATGTGTAGATTCACAGTTTGCATGAATTCTAACTTCATGGTTAGTGCCGTAGACAGGGTGATAGAAATGGACATCAGTGTCTATTGAACAACAATTGTTGCAACTACCACAGGGTACAGTACCAGCAACCCTATCACCTCCACCATCCATAACAGGATGACATAGCAATTTCTTTAAATTCGATCTATTTTTATAGACAAAACCTGGGGCAACACCCACAATTTTTCTCACATTCGGGTCCAGTGTTAACACTCCCCAGTGTGATCTAATCACATCCTTCAACCTACCTACATCCTTAGTATAATATAAGAGCACTCTGAAACCATGATTTCTACTCCCTGCCAGAACACCCTGGGAGGGGCCATCATGGTCCACTCCAGTCTCAGAGAAAAAGGGTGCAGCAGCTTGTTCCCTCAAATTAATGAGGTCTGCCAATCCTCTCTCCATATCAGATGTCTGATATTCCCTGCTCTTAAACCTCTCACACAAATCCCTAACATCTGCCTCAAAACCATCCTGACTGGGATTATATCGTGACGTCCTATATACCTGACCCCTCACAATATTACCAAAGATGTCACCTGGATAGGCTTCTTCAGACCAAAAGAACCCCCCCCTCTTGTACACCCATGAGGCCCATTGTTGCAGGCAGGGGGTGGATCACGGAACCATTTTTGTATGTGGAGAGGTTTCTGCGCCCAGTGGTTGACGCAAATGTTTATATTCTAAGGGACATGAAACAGTTCCTGTTGGATTTGTATGAGTTTGTGAGATCTGTCCACATTGCTCTCCCATATTATTTAGTTACGATGGATGTTCAGTCCCTGTTCGCTGTGATACCAAACAGAGATGGGATGCAGTTGGTGTCTGATTACTTGAAGGACAAATCTGGATTGGATAGTGATGCAGTGGATTTGTTAGCTTTGTTTTTGGAAGTTGTGTTAGAGAACAACATTTTTTGTTTTGGCTCTCAGTGCTATTTACAGATGGATGGCGTGCCTATGGGCACTTCTTGTGCCAATAGCTATGCCAATCTCTTTATGGCTGCATGGGAGATCAAGTTCTTTTTGGTATAGGTGATTTTTCGAGGAACTTGATGTTTTATAGGTGCTTTGTAGATGATGTGTTTTTCCTTTGGTAAGGCACGAAAGATGAGTTATCTCTCTTCCTGGAGAGAGTTAATGGTCTAACGCAATATCTGAAATTTACCCATGAGGTTTCTGAGAATTGGATTTCCTTTTTGGATGTTTACATTCAGAGATTGGAAAGTGGTCTATTGAACACAAGAGTGTATAGAAAGAAGTGTCAACATAATTCCTATCTCCATAGACGCAGTATGCATCCATGTTACATCTTTGGTAATATTGTGAGGGGTCAGGTATATAAGACGTCACGGTATAATCCCAGTCAGGATGGTTTTGAGGCAGATGTTAGGGATTTATGTGAGAGGTTTAAGAGCAGGGAATATCAGGCATCTGATATGGAGAGAGGATTGGCAGACCTCATTAATTTGAGGGAACAAGCTGCTGCACCCCTTTTTCTTTGAGACTGGAGTGGACCATGATGGCCCCTCCCAGGGTGTTCTGGCAGGGAGTAGAAATAATGGTTTCAGAGTGTCCTTATATTATACTAAGGATGTAGGTAGGTTGAAGGATGTGATTAGATCACACTGGGGTGTGTTAACACTGGACCCGAATGTGAGGGAAATTGTGGGTGTTGCACAAAGGTTTTGTCTATAAAAATAGATTGAATTTAAAGAAATTGCTGTGTTATCCTGTTATGGATGGTGCAGGTGATAGGGTTGCTGGTACTGTACTCTGTGGTAGTTGCAACTATTATTGTTCCATAGACACTGATGTCCATTTCTATCACCCTGTCTAACCATGAAGTTAGAGTTCATGCAAACTGTGAATCTACACATGTTGTTTATTTGGCCTCCTGTGGAGCCTGTGCTGCATTTTATGTAGGCAAGACGGACAGGAGGCTGAGGGACAGGATAAGGGAACATCTCTACCAGATCAGGATTCATTCCACTGTCAATGATCTGTCCAAACATGTCTTGTCTAATAATTCCACACATCTTTTTCATTTTAAAGTACTAGATCTTACACACACTAGTTTTAGGGGGTGGGGTGTGAGGGGTAGAACTGAGAGTAATGAATCTAAATGGATTGTTAGACTTAGAACAGATGTTTTTCCTGGACTGAATGAGAAAGTACCATTGAGACCTTTCCTGAAGTCCAGGAGATTGAAGTGAAATGTATGACTGTGCTTTTTACATATATTATGAGAGCATTTTTATGAGAGCATTTTTTGAGAGGATTTATTGTTAGTGTTGTGCAATTAGTATGAATTTATGCAGTTTTTTGTTTTTTATGCATTTCTATTCATGTTTTATGAGTGGTATAGGCATTTTTATTTTACTATGGTTAATGTATTTTAGAGTAAGCACTTTATTTATGTTGTCTACTATGATAGTTGCACTGTGTCTTCAGTGGTTTATCTGTTTTTGCGCGTTTATTGCCATATAAGGGTGTACAAGAGGGGGGTTCTTTTGGTCTGAAGAAGCCTATCCAGGTGAAAGCGCTTACCACATCTCCTGTTTGTATCACAATAAATCCGAATTTTAAAGTTCATGAAGCAGCTGTTCTTTCAGCTTTGTTTCCTGCATTTTGGTTAGTGCTGTGTTTCCTGCCTGCATCGCTACTGTGCCTTTTATGTTAGTTTAGTACCTAGGTATGCACAAATAGACGTGTGACAGCTCACAGTGAAAAAGGTGGTACACTTCAGTTACACATCATTGGAAGATGTGTATGGAGGAACATGAGGAAGGGTGCATTGTACTCGGGTATTGGGGTGATAAAGGCTGTAAACTATGAAGGTATTATGGCCTGTCATGTGGATGTCCTGGACATACTCAGTAGTTGTTTTATGTACAAGGGAGTACTCACCACCATGGACACATGCTGGTGGGCACTCCAGATACCATATATCCCAGGCCACGGGGCACATAACAACTGATCCGCTGATAGGATGTGACATCTACATGATCCTTGGTTTGTACATTTCTTTGGATAATGAAACAAATCCCCACATTTTTTTTATCTCATGTGTTGTCATGGCTGTGGCAGCAGTCTTTGCTGTGTGTTGATACTGTCTGGATTATACCAATATCACATCTGTTGGGATGAGGATTTGTATGTCATTCTAGATGTCTGTGATTTCAATCTTGGACAGGAAAGGGCCTACCAGACAGCCCTGATGTACACACTTGATCACTTGGCATGAGATATAGGTCAATTCACACATTTCTAAATATTTAAATGCCATGTGTGTGATCCACTGTTCTACCCACTTGGTGATATAGGTGTTGATGGCCATATTTGTCATTGTGGAGTGAATGCTTCAATGTGCACTCCTGTCAACTGCCTTGGCCTTTTCAAGTTCCACAGGATGATGCTCTTTGAGGACACCTGACCAATGTAACAGACTTAAATGTATCATCAAAAACTCACATGTGTCTGTTGCACACAGGCGGGATATTACTAGTGTTCATTTAGAGAAGGTCCATGATGACATGTTGGTCTACCTCACAGATCAGGAGAGTCAGGATGTGTCTATACATGCATACATCAGGTGCTGTCTCCAGCCCACTCAGATGGATGCATGTTGATGTACACCCTTCTATGGGAGCATAGTCAATCTGGAGGGTGTGCTGAAGTATGTATCACTATGTGTCAGGTAGGTATATGTTCTGAGGTGATCTCTGATGTTGTCACAGCCCATTTTTATGTGATAGGGTTGCTTGAAGGTAACACGGTGTGTACTGCCTATCTTGATCTGTCCTAGGGTTTGAACACAATCCTCCTACTCAGGTGTCATTGACAAACTCTATCAGCTGGGGATTAATACTTATTATGTCACTGGATGGTTAACCAATGTCCTCACTGACAGACAAATTATTGTGGAAGTTGGTGAATCAACTTTTACCATTGCAGCTGTCACCATTTGGTGTACCCCAGAGATCTGTGCTGGGCCTTATACTGTTTGGAATCCTTTTTTGAACAGTCCAGGCTACAAAATACGACTTGTAGCTTATCATGTTTTCTGATTCATGCATATTGGTTGCAATCATTGAGTCCACCAATGATGTGACTATAGTACAAGAGGTGCTAACACAAACAAATGATTGGTATCAAAGCCTAATGGTCTACTAATAAATATAGAATGTGTCAGGATTTGATCCTTATGCAAAATGGAATTTCCTGGTAAATACACATTGACAGCACTCCCCCTATGCTGAAACTAGTGGCGCAAGATTTGGGAACACATATAACAATGTGAACTTTGACCAAGTGTCCACAGTAGTATGGAAAGGCTAAGTCATGCATCTCAGACATCAGGCCATTGTATCCATATTTGAGGAGGATATAATAGCACTGTACTCAAATCTCATCTGAAAACTAATACAGTATAATGCTTCCTTTTGCATGTACTTCATCATACACCTGCAGCAGTTGGACAGATCACAGGGTATCACACCAAGAAAATACAGGTCCTACAAACCATGACATGACATACATGGATATACTGAAATGCCTGTTCCTGAAATCTGTATTGGAAAGGAAAAGGCAACTTCTGGATGGACTACAGGACATCTCTGACCCAGCCCTGATGTGTATTCTGCGCATCTGGAAATCAGCAGAGTCTTTTGAGAGGAAGGTGGCAAATGCAATGTCCCACATGCTCTTGTGAAATGCTTCTCTCCTGTCAAGCAAGTGCACAAACACATACACACCTAGTTGACTGCAGTGAGAATAGAACGCCTACCTATCTAAGTACATACACTACAATACTTTACGTGAGCCCCACAGCTCAAGTGTGACTTGCAGTGTCTCAGACAACACTTTATAGATGATAACATCATCAATGTCTGTTGAGGAGAATAACAGTGTACCACATGCTGGTGTAAAATGCTCTCTGTAATGTCAAAAAACAGCTCACACACACGCGCACCCAGTGGACTACATTGAGAATAGAAACCCCACCTATCTAAGTAAGTACACAAACTGCAGAGCACAGTACTTTACGCAAGTGCCACAGCTCAAGTCCACTTTAGAGTGTCTCAAACAACACTTAGTAGCTGATGACATCAGCAGTGACTGTTGAGGAGAATAAAACAGTGTTCCACATGCTGGTGTAAAATGATCTCTGTAATGTCAAGCAACAGCTCTCACACACACACACACACACACACACACACACACACACACACACACACACACACACACACACACACACACACACACACTTGACTGCAGTGAGAACAGAACCCCTACCTAAGTACACAATCTACAGTACTCAGTACTTTATGCAGGTGCCATGGCACAAGCTGGCTTTTATATGGCTGCAGGTCAACTTATAGTGGATGACATCAGCAGTACATGTTGGAGAGAAGAAGTTGGGTAAAACTGCATTAACTGGATGTGTAGGCATGTGCCAGCATCAAAATACTGTCACTCCACAGGATTGGAGCAGTAACTGTAGGATACATACTTCAGCTCTTCTGGCTGGACACAGACACACACGCATGTGCGCACGCACACACACACACACACTCACACACATCCAGTTGACTGCAGTGAGAACAGAACCACTAACTATCTAGTTACACAGACTACAGAACACAGTACATTACATAAGTGGCACAGCACAAGTCTGGCTTTTACAAGACTGCAGGTGAACTTATAGTAGATGATATCAACAGGCCATGTGGGATACAAAATGTTGGGAGACTTGCATAGGCTTATACTAGCCTAATGGCCCTAGGATGTTTAGAAGCCTAATTCTGTAAAAGCACAAGTACCCTTACTGAACATAGTTGGATGGTCATTGTTAGCAGAGTGATTTTGTGAGCAGCACCAACTGGCCCTGTCCATGAGTGACATAGGTGTCAACCCAGATGTGACTTTGCAATCACCCAACCAGTAGTCAAGGTTGTGCTTGATAAGGGTCATTGAGGAGCACTGATTCACATGCAGTGGGAGCTTATTACAGAGGAGTGTGAGTCATTGGGGATATATCTGTCACCCCACCATGTTCTGTTTATGTCACAGGCTAGGTTGAGAACCCTGGACCAAGTTATTCTTGTCCCATTTGATTTGCAGATGTGCAGCATTTCCAGTAGGGTAGGGTCTGACACTGCTCTGTAGGGCAGGCATGGGTCAGCTCTCAGCAGCCTGCATGATACTGAGTACACTGACAGGTTTTTCAGCCTTTATATGTATGTCATGTTTGAAGGACCTGGAGTCTCCCAAGCACAACCATGTATTTTTTCCAATTGCTGCAGGTGTCTAATGAGGTACAGACAGAAGGGAGCATTGTACTCAATTAGTGGTCTGATAAGGGTAGAGTACAGCAGAGGTATGATCGCCCTGGTCTTGGATGTGCTGTCAATATATATGATGTGCTCAATGCAGAATGTGTATGTCACCACTGTGGACACAAAGTGTTGAAAGTGTACATTGCTATCAACATGTGTTCCCAAGTCTCACAACACTGTTTGAGCTTAGAAGATTGCTATGTATATCATAATTAGCAGGGGTACTTCATAGCCAAGGGGGAAATGAGTGATTGCTTGCTTTAAGGTTCAATCTGTGAGTTTGGCACCAATCATTTGTGTGTGGCAGCTCCTTCCCTAATATGTTACCATCATTGGGGGACTCTATATTACTGCATTCAGTTGCCAGTCATCTGCAAACTTGGTAAACCACAGGCCATCTGCCATTTCCTGCACTTTAGGGAAGTAGTTTATAAACAGTTGAGGTACAAGCTCAGTTCCTTTTGGTATTCTAATGGTAATTCACTACTGGTGGAGGTGCAGTCCCCAACTGTGAGAGTGTATGTTATGTCAGTGAGCCAGTTGCTTATCCCTGTATTACTGTATGGCTTAATTCCCACATGGGAGATCTTCACTATGCCACGTCAATGGGGAATAGTGTCAAAGGTCTTAGATAAGTTAACATAGGTGGTATTTCCTGTTATCACTCATCCAGGTCTGGTAGTTAGTATCTAAGAATTCCCCAAGGTTCAATAAGTAAGATCTACCCTCGAAAAAAAACCCAAAATGGGTAAGGTCAAGTGTGTTGAAGGTCACTTATGTCCCTGTGGATATGGCCATGCTGATTTCTTCCCTAGCCTTGCAGATAAGTGTTTTTAGGCATATGGGTCAATAGTTGTAGTTCTGGATGGTACCATATTGATGTTCATTGCACAGCACACAACTTTTTATATTACATTTTGTACTGTGGTTGATATATGTGTGGAAAAAGTATTGAGACACCAGGGTTGCAGTGCCTGGGGGATGGCAACAGATGGATGTATTGTAAATATGTGACATATTGTTAGATAGGGCCCTCAGTTTGTAAGGTTTACACATCTAATTTCATGTCATACACAGGAAATGGACAGTAAACAGCAGTAATACAGCATAATATGAACATTTCCGTAGTGTGGCAAGCAACAGATTTGTGTGATGGTTAGCAAAGTGCATACACATGGAAGATTCACGTTTGTGCATAGGTAAGCAGTCCGCAAACATGAGCCACATTGCTAAAGCCTGACAGTTAGTAGTGAATCTATGAAATATACCTGTTGCTTAACCAATTCTGTCCTAACACGTGTAAATCATTGATCAATTCCTTTTTTTGGCCCAGATGGTACTGGGTTCTAATACAGGTCTATCTAGTACTTTAAAATGCTTTTTATTACAGAGTGATAATGCAATGACATGAATTGTTTATAAGAGATGTGTTGCTGTTTGTTCACATCGTGCAGCAGGGTAAAGTGGCATTGCACTGAGGTAACCACAGCATTTTGCCGCCACTCACCTTCTCACAAACATGGAGCCCAAAAAGTGAAGGGATCTATTGCTTTTTCTGCTACTTATATGTGTTGTGTGTGATTCTGTTTTTTGATCAGATTAAAGGTGTTAAAATGGAGTAGCATGGGGAAGAACAAAGTCTGACAGTATTGAGTCTCTGGAATACACCTGCTACTTAACTGACTCTGTGGCAGCATGTGTTAATGCAGTTAATGCTGTGATACATTATTTTTTTGGTGCCAGATGGTATTGGGTTTGAATACAGCTGTATGCAATACTTTTAACTACTTTTGCATTACCATTGCTGCATGTTGGAGCATGATGTGTACCATCTCGCAATAATGCATTAGAGATAAGAAGTGGGGAAAATAGGACATTGGTGAAGTGGGTAGCAAGCAGGGGTAGAACAAAGGGAAAGCAGGGCAGGAATATGCAGGAGGGAGGTAGGAAAGAAACATAGCTATCTGTTTCTTTAGCAGTGTAAAGTGAACATGTCTACAAAATATTAACTGAATTTGGACAGTCACCTTCAGTGACAGAGGTGACCACAACACAATCATGTTGTGTAGTGAACGGGACTGAATCAAGTGTGTCAAGAAGGTATGTGTGTGAAATGGAGAGCTATAGATGGGAGGATTTTTTTTTTTTTTTGTGGGATAGGTGCTCATTTTTTTTTTTTTTTTTTTTTTGAGAGCGTGTGGAATGTTGGGGAAGGGATGTAGGAATTTCTGGGTGGGGTAACTTGGGTGGTTGAGGAAGCAATTGCAGACAGACAAGACTAACAAGACAAGAAACAGGGACAGTGATGGACACAAAAGGTTGGAAGACACCATGATTGGGGACAGGGTGGAGACGTTCTGAACCCATGGTTGTCAAGCTGGGTGACAGTGAGAACTGAGCTCTCAACCACTGGACTGGCAAAACTGTCACCTCACTCTGCCGCTGGCTGAAGTGTCTGAATTCTGCATCCCCTCCTCCTGGTATTACATAAAATGAGGGAGAGCAGCCTTTCTAGCAGGCATAGGTATGCATCAACAGTGTGGTACACAACCCTATGAACCATCCCTGGAAATTCAGCGCGGGTGATAAAATCACCACCTTCACTACTGCTCCTGGAGGGTATCACTGGACCAGCCTCCTGGGCAGGACTACCTGAGGAGACAGGTAGTGCAGGGGCATCAGAGGTGGTGCTGCCATGTTGGATCCCAGACATGCTGTGCAATGGTGCTGGAGCCAGTGGTGGGAGGGGGGCAGGCAGATCCTGTGGGCCAGGCCTACCCTGCTGTGCTGTAGAGTATTTAGTGATGTGGTATACATGGATGACATGGACACATTTTGATGACAGATAATAAAAAAATAAATAAATAGATAAATTATAAAATAAAAATAAAATAAAAAAGAAGATAATGTTTGGGGTGAGAGAAAAAAAAGAGATAAGATTAGTACTGTCATGTGTGACATACAATGCACAGATACAATTAATTGACTCTATTATCTTAACTTTTACTTTTAAGACAACCAACTTATAACAGCTAACCTTTGCTTTTAAGACTACCAGCTCCTAACAAATGCACACTATATTACAGATTGCAGCAAATACTCCTTGACATGTGCATATGTGCACATATGCTTGTTCTGATTATACAGATTGCACTTTACAGCAAGGTATTTGTGCCTCTGGTATGCAGGTTTTAATTTAATTTAAATATAAATTGCAGAAGTAACAGTATTGTATAGTTGGGAAGTGTGGTATTTGAACCCACAGCCTCTGACTAAAGTGTAATATTGTACTCTTGGTTTGTGCTATAGAATAATGTATGCATACTTGCTTTTACAGTTGAGGTATGCATGCTTAATTTGATATTGCAATATTGGACTCTTGATTTGTGCTACAGAGTAAAGCATGCATACTTGCTTTTACAGTTGAGATATGCATGCTCAATTTGATACACCTTTATAAAATACCAAAAAAAGCTATCTTTAACTTTTAATGCTAGAATAACACTACTATTCTGTTACATACATACAGTCATGCAAACGCACACTTATTCATATGTCTAAGCCCACGTGTACACATGTCGTCATGGGACCAAGGAATGGCAACAGCTAGAAAAGTTCTCCACACACGAGACAGAGGTGCCACTACAGGATCAACACCCAACAGAAACATGGTATGCTTGTCCTTAAAAAGGGTAAGTAAACAGGACCTTCCAGAATCAGGTCTGGCAAGGACTGGTACAGGAAATCAGTGCAGTGCATAATCATCATAGCCATTATGGAACAGAAGTGCATATGTATTGCAGGATCACCAGTATATTATGGGTTACCTAAGCAAATGTGAAACACTGTCTTTTGGCTTACAGTTCATCTCAAATTATATAATGAAAAACTGTGAGCCAAAAATCATAAAAAACACACAAAATATTTTTCTGCAGAGGTCAAGCCCCCCCCCCCCGATGTGGGATAAATTCCCACCCCCCCCCCCAAAATTATATATACCAATTCTATAGTGACACAACAGTGAAGAAAACGGGAATACCACTGACTCGCACACTATATTACATGGCGATGAAATACGATTGCACTAGGCAAACATGATGGCAGTCAGCGATGGCTCATAGTTATGTGGAGCAAAAACATACAGATGTTGTAACTTCTCTGCCCTCAGTGTATCTGAAGAAATTGCCACAGTATAAGTGAAAAAATAACAGTTCCCTTAGACATGACCACTGCTGATGCACAACTCTGCACCCTACAGCTGGACACCCAAGCTGTGGAAATGACTTCACTTTCCTGTTCCATGACATGGCTGTCAGTCAGGAAGCTTGCTTAACCTAATAGAAACCACTCTGTTGTATCAAGCTGCAATGAATTGATATTTCTACAAAGTGTCAGAGGTGCAAGAGAAACTACACTGCTGTCTTGCACTGATAATGAATTGCAGCAAAACAACCAGCAAACAGTGTTCTGGCTCCAGACTCAAGGTCTATTTTCCCAAAATAGAGGTATTAATGGTTAGTATATCAGGCTGAGGCATAGACCTGTATAAGCATGAGCCACAGAGACAGAGATGCTTTCCCATTGAAGCTTTACCCACAAGACTCTACCCAGTCAGATGACTTACACACCTGAGTTACTTTTAATTTTTTAAAGGTACTACATCTCCCTGTTATGATATGTAAGAATATGTACCCTGTATTACACAATACACTTTATACACTGATTTACTTCAGTATTAGCATTGCTCTAAAACTACCAAGTTGTTAGACAAGTACACGTTGATACTCAAAGGAAATATTTCTCTGAATACCTTAGCATATGTACAGACTCTCATCTTGTACCATATCTAGTATACTAGGCACTCTCCTGAGTTGATTTCTAAGCTAGTGTGTAACCAGATGTATTAAGTTTAGATAATACTAGAATGTGGGAGTCTAGCATAAATTATAATATTTCCAGACTGTAGGAGCTTAATAATTAATGTACAGCTAAAAGCAATTTTCCATTCTTCCTGCATGACTGGAAGTGTCAAATGATAATGTTGATTTTCATAATTAAATGACAAGAAATTACTTGTATTTTGCCAACAAACTACTAGAAAAAAAGTCAATTTACCAGTCAGACTTGCAGCCCACTGGTATCCTAACAAAGGAAAAGCAATGTTTAGCCAAGCATGCTGGTATGTGTAACTGCTTGAATAGGCAGTGACATAATGGCTTACAGTATCCTGCTAGAGTTCAGTTTTTGACATATAGCTTTAGTTTATGTTGTCTGATAGTATAAATAAACAGTTAAAAGAAAAAAGCCTTTGAGTTATATCTTTTTGAATACAATTTAAAGTAAGTTATCGATTTAAGTAATTCTATCATTTAGTATGAGTCTCCTTCATATTATGTCTGTATTTATTATCCCCTATATAGTAATCTAACCTTTTCTTAAGCTTATCTATAGAGAAACATTTTCTAACCCTCATTGGTAGCTTATTCCATAAGTGGTAAATCACTTTGTGTATGGTGTGCAGGGTCCTGGGTTCGAGCCTTACAGAGGCTACTTGTTTGGGTTTTGGAGGGTGGTCTAATGGTTAAGGTGTTTGCCTTGCAAGCACAAGGTGCGGGGTTTGAGTCTCACAAGGGATAACTGGCTAGGCTTAAAATGGCTCGCAAGGGCAGTTAGCTTAGTACTAATCTATGAACCTATGAACACCTGGGTAATGTATTTGTCCTTCTTTACAGTTCTGTTATCATTCAGTATATAAATTGTATGTCTATCTCTATCTCCCTGTACTACATAAGATCTTGGACTTTGATGGTGATGATCAGATACAGTTGATTCCATTTGTAGCATGTATCCAAAATTTTATTCTGGTGTCACTTTGACCCTTTCTTCTTCCCTTAAGGAATATCATTTTTTTAATTCTGTCATAGTAATTTTTCTGTTTCAGGTGCTATTTCCTGAGAAGCTCTGCTCTGATAGTGATAAAGGAAAATATTGAACCTTCCGTGTTTTTCTCCATAGCTGGCAGAATGTTATACCAGCAGCATAGTTTGATAATTGCCATGCCATTCTGATGACTGCAAAAAATGGGGGAGCACGTTTTAAAATGTGTTCACAGTTTTAATCTTTTTGTAGTGCATGGAGAGAGCAGTGATTAATTCCTGACATCGCAAAAAAAGACAAACCTCTGAAGTGCTTCTCTAGAGCAAGATCTGATCTTACTGATTGTTAACCTCTCCTGCTTCAGTTGTTAAGATTGGGTATCATGCTAGGCAATTAAATCTGCCTGTCCTGGCCAGCAAACAACAGCACCAGAATTAAAAACAAATTTCCTTCTGCCTATTGTCTGTACCAATAATCTGTCTTTGACTTACCTTAAGATAATGTATTATGCTATGTTTCTGACACCGCTCACAAAGGCAGGTTACACTGTCTTTCTGACAGTGCTAGCTAAGTGCTTTATGGTTTTGAAAGTCACCAAAACACAGAGCTTTTTTTTTTGTAACTAGTATGGAACAGATAAAGCTCCATGCACTACAAAGAATTATGATCAGGTCTCTGATCATAACCCTTTATTATGTGTTCTTGAAATGAATACCAAGATTCATTTTAAAGCTCTTGGGGTGAATTACTTGGCATCTGTAGCTCAAACACATAATAAGCTAATTATAATCCTCTATACTGTCCATTAAGTGTTATATACTGACAGCACATTTATTACCTGTAACTTGCTTCCTTTAATATTCTCGGTGTGGGTAAGGCACTGTAGCTATTGTCAGGGCTATTTCTGTAATGAAAGGGGGAGTAACCTTTTGAAATGTTGGGACCAGTTAGAGCAAGTCCCAAAACAAGGATACTGAATGGCTAAAAAACAGTCTTACATACACTAAGTCTGAGATGGCTATTATATTCCCTTTTCTCCAAGGTACAGCAATCTCAGAGTTGGCATATTTAAGTTTAGGGAGTGTGGGAGGCTTGCACCCCCATTACGGGGTGCAGAAGGGCTTGGCTCCTGCAAGAAAGACGTTTAAAGGAGAAGAGCAAGCTTTAAGATTTTTTTTTTTTGCTTGTCGACACTCAGCATTTTGAATGCTGACATTTCAACAGAGAGCCAAAAGGGAGTTTCTGACAGAATGGTTTGTCTTGTTACCTGACACTGTCATTATTATAACTGCAGATAATAGGCTAATTCCTTAATAAGACAAATATTCTGTTTTAAAATGTATTCCTGTTACAGTATGAGGCTTTCTTATAAACTGCATGTGTGTTATAAACTGCAGGGAGCTCTATTAGCTGTAATTAACTTTATTTGTTAAAACCAATCCCATAACAAAAGGAAGTGATTGAAAGAAAGGCTCAGTTTACCACTTTACTCAGTCATTGCTACAGTAGCTTTTTATTTACTTTGGAAGTAGGAACAGTGTAGTTTTATCAAGACAACTTCCTCTAACAAATAGAGACAGTTGACAGAAAGAATTCTTTATCCTATATGACAGGGAGGAAAAAATGGTGATGTCATCACAGAGCAACAGATAACTTTCTGCTCACAGAACCATGTCTCTTACTAATTGGACCCATACTTATTCAAGGTCTAATGTTCGTCATCATTGCCAAAGTAACAAATGTGAAAACTGTTGTGAGTTTAGATGTGAACCTTCTTTCCATCAATAACTGTATGGGATAGTTTGACAGCTTGCAATGAAGTGTTTTTATAATCCAGTAATACAACTTGAATGTCCATGTGATCTGATGCATCAGATTTCTTAAATATGTTTTCTACAATCTGTATCATGAGCTCAATTTGCTGATTTGATTGTAAATATTTGGGTCTCATTGTAATATGTTGAAGCCTCTATACTCTGGAAAATCTGCTAAAATCTTGGTATGCAAATTATATGCAATTTTTGGACATCGCCAGCACAGTAATTCTACGTCTTGCACAGTAATTACCACTGTGATTTTGATAGCGTTGAGCTTATATGGTATTAGCTCTTTTTTGATTTTAGTTGCTAGGCATTCCACAGTGTAACATTTTGCATCATTTTTTTAGACTAGACTGCTGTTTGAGACCGGCCTTCCACGGTGGTGCAGCGGTTAGTGTTGTCACCTCACAGCAAGAAGTTCTCCCGTTCTATTCTCTGCTAGAGCGCCTTCTGTGTGGAGTCTCCATGTCCTCCCCGTGGTCGAGTGACGTCTAAAGACATGCAGGTAGGTGCGTGTGTGAATGGGTGTGCCTTCTTTGAAGGTTGGGCATTTGGCTGGCAACTCAGCACCATAAAATTCCACTCCCAATCATTAGCGGACCGCAGTTCCACTGTGGTGACCCCTAACCAGAAAAAGCTGAAAGACTTTTACTATCGTTTGAGACCAATATATGATATGCAAGGTATTCATGGTATTTTTATCACTCTTAGCAGTTAGACACTCCCAGATCTGACTCATATATTTTCAACAACGTCTGGTTCTTTGCTGAGATAGAGTGATAGCTCTCAAAACTATAAATAACAAATCTTTTATATAAGATGATTTGTCTCTGAAGATATTCTTATCAATGGATGAAAATGCTTTGCAATGCCTCGCTATCTGACACTAAAGCTTCTCTCAACAACTGCATTTCTTTATCTTCTTTTGTAGTTATTTTCAGTTTTTCAGGTGTCAGTGGAATCTGATTCACTGATCATGGGATGTTTAGATCCTCTTCTGGCAAATTATGCAAAAAAAAAAAAACGTATCATAAGCTACAATGGATATAAAAAGTGTGCACACTCCTGTTAAAATGCCAGGTTTTTGTGATATATAAAAAAAAATGAGACCACAATAAATCATTTCAAAACTTTTCCCATCTTTAATGTGACCTATAACCTGTACAATTCAATTGAAAAACAAACAAATATGTTAGGGAAAAATATAAAAAATAAAAAATGTACAATAAGCTGGTTGCATAAGTGTGCACACTTTTAAACTAATACTTTGTTGAAGCACCTTTTGATTTAATTACAGCATTCAGTCTTCTTGGGTAGGAGTCTATCAGCATGGCACATCTTGACTTGGCAATATTTTCCCATTCTTCCTTGCAAAAGCGCTCCAAATCTGACAGATTGCGAGGGCACCTATTGTGCACAGCCCTCTTGAGGTCACCCCATAGATATTCTAATGGATTTAGGTCTGGGGTCTGGCTGGGCCATTCCAAGACTTTAATTTTCTTCTGGTGAAGCCATTCTTTTGTTTATTTGGATGTATGCTTGGGGTCATTGTTGTGCTGAAAGGTGAAATTCCTCTTCATCTTCAGCTTTCTAGCAGATGCCTGAAGGTTTGGGGCCAAAAGTGACTGGTATTTGGAACTGTTCATAATTCCCTCCAACTTGCCTAAAGCCCCAGTTCCAGCTGCAGAAAAGCAACCCCAAAGCATGATACTGCCACCACCATGCTTCACCATTGGGGTAGTATTCTTTTGGAGATGCAAAGTGTTGTTTTTCCGCCAAACGTACCGTTTGGAATTGTGGCCAAAAAGTTCAACCTTGGTCTCATCAAACCATAACATATTTTTCCATATGCTTTTGGGAGACTAGATGTATTGTTTTGCAAATTTTAGCTGCACCTGGATGCTTTTCTGTATAAGAAAAGGCTTCCGTCTTGCAACCCTACCCCATAGTTCAGACATATGAACAATATGGTAGATTGTTGTCACATGTAGTACACAACCAGTACTTGCCAGAAATTCCTGCAGCTTCTTCAGTGTTGCTGTAGGTCTCTTTTTCATCTTGTCTTTTCATCAATTTTGGAGGGACTTCCATTTCTTTGCAACGTCACTGTTGTCCCATATTTTCTCCACTCTTTGATGACTGTCATCACTGTGTTCCATGATATATCCAATGCTGTGGAAATTTGTTGTACCCATCTCCTGACTGATAACTTTCAACAGTGAGATCCCTTTGATGCTTTGTAAGCTGTCTGTGAACCATGGCTTTTGCTGTAGCAGGCAAATGAGTAAATGTCAGGAAAATCCTACTGGGACAGCTAAACTTTATTTGGAGTTAATCAAAGTCTCTGTAATTGATGGAAGATGTGTACTCAGGAAGACTGAATGCTGTAATTAAATCAAAAAATGCTTGAACAAAGTATTAGTTTAGGGGTGTACACACTTACGCAACCAGCTTATTGTACATTTTTTTTATTTTTTACATTTTTACCCTAACAGATTTGTTGGTTTTTTTAATTGAATTGTACAGGTTATAGGTCACATTAAATGTGGGAAATGTTTTGAAATGATTTACTGTGGTCTCATTTTTTATATCACCAAAACCTGGCAATTTAACAGAGGTGTGTACACTTTTTATATCCCCTGTAGGGCTCTTGTACAGAGCAAAAGCCTTTTCATCAGAACAAAGTTATATAACAAAAACAAGCATTTACATATTACCGAGTATGTAACCCATCTTTAGAAACCTCCAGCTGACACACAGCTATGCAAACTTGAACATTGCTACAGTAAATTTGCCAAATTTGCCCCATGTCATCCTAATAAAAAAACATCACTTTATAGCTCTCAAGCAACTTGAAATGGCTGGAAATTCAGAACTCCCTTGTCTACATTCAACTAAAAACAGCATACAAGATCCTTTATCAATCAGTGAAGGTGCCATCTCTAGCTAACCTTCTCCAATTATATACCCTTGTTACACAGTTACAATCTGAAGGCTAACACTTGGCAGTCACACAGAAATCCTTCAACACCCATGATGATGTCCTTTTCTCTGTCCGTGTATCTAAATTCTGGAGCAATATCACCCTCAAATTAAACAGGCCAATAACCAGGAGTGGCTCGTGCTATCGGTCTGCAGGACTGCAGCCCTCCCACCTAGAAATACATAATGTAAAACATAAACTTTTAAAAAAAAAAATTTTTTTAACCGAGTACCGGAACTGCCGCGCATGCGCGGACACACTCAGACTGCCCGGCAGATGCCCAGGAATCTCTGCAAATTCTGACTGCCTGAGTTAGCAGTCCAGATGCAGAGAAGATATTTTTTGCCCCGCAGATGCCCAAGATGCCATGCGGTAGACGACCGCACAGAAGAGAGGAGCTCCAGACTGCTTGAGCCACAGACAGGACCAATCAGGAGAGAGGTAAGCAGGGATTTGAGCGCAGGACCAATCAGGAGTGAGGTAAGTTGTGTTCACAGCTAATGCAGGGAAGCGTTAAGTCGAGCACAGGTTTGCTGCTTCGAGACAATGGAGTTGAACCTACTGCTTTCCGGATCCATTTACAGATAAGGTGTGTGAAAGAATCTCATAGCTCTGTTTAAGCAAGACAGCTCTTGTGGCTGTGTGTATATTTAATCAAGGCAGTGACAACTCCGTTAGTGGAAATATCTCATAGCTCTGTTTGAACAAGGTAGCTGTTTATTCAGACCAGCAGCATTTAAGCACATCTCATGGTTCTGTGACCGGCAGCTGTTTATTCAAACTAAAAGGTGTGTGTGTGTGTGTGTGTGTGTGTGTGTGTGTGTGTGTGTGTGTGTGTGTGTGTGTGTGTGTGTGTGTGTGTGTGTGTGTGTGTGTGAAATGCCCTTGTTAACACATAGTGGTGGGTAGAAATACTCCAGCTTGAACCCTGTACCTTGGATGCAGGTGGCAAGGACCTGAATTCCCTACCCACCACTATTTGTAAAAAATTGCAGATTTCTGCCTCATATTTGTTCTGTTCATCATAAAATCTGTGGTTTCTGTATCTTCATATTTCCTTGCAAAGGTTTGTAGTGCAGTGGTGCACTGGTAGCATTGTTGCCTAACAGCTACAGGTTCTCTGGTTTGATTCTTGGCTGGGGTGCCTTCTGTATGGAGTCTGCATGTCTTCCCATCCCTTACAAAGATGTGTCTGGAGTGTTTCTCCCTGCTCTGCTGAAATTTGGCTTTGTTTTGTTCCAAGTCAGACTAGTTTCCTGGTTCATAAATATTTAAAAATAACAGACATTTGAATTTCAGACTTCATATTCTTCAGAAAGTACAAGGTAAAACAAAACCTTTTATTCTAGCTATTGTCTAAGTTTATAACATGGATATTTGAAATTTGCCCAGATTTTTGGGACTGTATTCCCTCATTATTGGCCTCGTCCAGGTATTTTGTGCTAAGGTTGAGAGCTATGGTGAGAACTGAATTCACTGAATATGTTTGGCAGCTGTATTCCCACATTATTGGCTTTTTTCATGTGTTTTTTGCTAAGAGGTTGACAGCTATGGTGAGAACTGAATTCACTAAATAGTAACCATTTAAGTTTGTCTTCCTCTGTTTCAGCTGATTTGGCATAGTGGTATGTTTCTCTGACTGTTTTGCACAGGGTCCCCTGGGTTCAAGACGTGACAGTGAAATGTATGGTGGCAACACAGCATTTTATTCTAGCAACTTTCCAACATTATACAAGCAAGTTGCTGTTTTTTGCCCCCCCCAATAAATTTTGGCTTTTTCCAGATATCTTATGCTGCAAAGTTCAGAGATACAGCTGAGTGTCGAGTATTTTACAAGGAGCTGAGAGTTGCAGGGGAACAAAGGTTTAGTGCTGCTTATGCTAAGTTTGCTTGCATTGTTAATAGCACAACAAGTAGTGTACTTGCTTTTGATGCAGAAGGCTGTGGGTTCTACTCCCACAGTACGTAGATGCATTGCTGATACTGTACTGTGTTGTAAAGGGGGTGGATGCTGCAGTCCTTTTTGGCAAAGATACCTAGTAACTATGAACCTGTTATCAGTTTGCTATTCATTCCCTATTGCGGTATTACTAGCTTATCATTTTTTTAATGCATGCAACATAGGTAAGTTATTCTTCAAGGACAACAGGCACTTTATTTGTAGATGAAGCAATGACATATAGGTTCATAGGTTCATAGGTTTATACTAGGCTAACTGCCCTAGGGCATTTATAAGCCTAGCCCAAAGTTATGTGGCTTACGCCGCCCCTTATGTTAGAAATACTGTGCCCATTAGTTTGTTGTGCCTCTGTCCAGTAGTGACACAGAGATGATTCTCGGGGTAAACCTACGATCTCCCATCCACCGGTCAAGATTTCTCTTGAACAGAGCCAGCAAGGTGCTCTGCCTCACATGAACTGGGATTTTATTCCACAGCATGGGGAGTCTCTGGGTGATAAATCTATCCCTCCAGCACGTCCTATTTATATCCGTGCTAAGGTTTAAGTCTCTTGCTCTAGTGGTTTTGGTGGATTTGGATTTTTTGAGGTGGAGCATGTCCATTAATTCCGGGTTGGTCATGGCCTTGTATGTCAGGCACAGGTCACCTCTGAGCAGACGGTATGCAACTGAATAGAGTTGGAGTTTCTTCAGTCTGGCAGCATATGACAGGTTTTGGAGTCCCTTTATCCTTTTGGTGAGGAACTTTTGGGGTCTCTCCAATTGCTGCAGGTGTCGGGTGAGATACATCCCGAATGGGGCATTGTACTCGATCATTGGTCTAATAAGTGAAGAGTACAGGGGAGCAATGACCTCACTTGATCTGGATGTGAATCCCTTCATGATCAGGTGGGCAATGTAGAAGGTCTTTTGAACCACTTTAGCAATGTGAGCATCAAACGAGAAGCCACTGTCAACCTGGGTCCCCAGGTCCCTGATAACCTCTTCTGTGCTTAGTGGGTTGCCACCTATATGGTAGCTTGGGGTTACCTTGTTTTTCCGAAGGGTATGACTATACACTTTTTTGCGTTTAACTTCAGGCCATGGCTCTGGCACCAGCTATCAGTTTCCATGAGACCCCTCTGAAGGATGTCTGTGTCCGATGTACTATCCACTATGGCACCCAGTTTGCAGTCATCCGCAAACTTTGTCAGCCATAGTCCTCCTATGTTTGCCTGTACTTCTGAGAAGTAGATGCCGAACAATAGGGGGCCAAGGACTGAGCTCTGTGGGACTCCACTTGTAACCGGCTTGGAGTCTGACATGGCTCCAGCAACTCTAACCCTGTGGGTTCTGTCCTTTAGCCAGTTTGCAACCCATCTTGTGACATATGGGTTTACATTTAAGCTGGTAAGTTTCTCTATAGTACCCGAGTGGGGTATTGTGTCAAAAGCTTTTGCAAGGTCAAGGTAGGCTGTATGGACTGCCTTTCCCTCATCAATGGCCTTGGTGATTGTTTCGAAGAAGTCGACCAAGTTCAAAAGGCAAGATCTGCCCTTGACAAAGCCAAACTGGGTTGGGTCCAAGGTTTGCAAGTCCCCTATGTCCTTGTTTATGAGTTCCATTATGATCCTCTCCATAGCTTTGCAGACCAGGCTTGTTAAGCTTATGGGGTGGTAATTACCAGGGTCCGTAGAGGCACCGCCTTTGTGGAGTGGGACCACAGTTGGCCACTCCTTGGGCACATATCCTGTGGTGAGGCTAAGATTAAACAGCTGCCTTATGTGCGGGTTTAGTTCTTCATTGAGTTCATGTAGCACACAGCCGGGGACCCCATCCGGTCCCATTGATGCTGTGTTTTAGCTTTAGAGAGCAGCTTTCACCTGCGCATTTGAGATGTCTGGGAGGCTACGCTCAGGGGGGATAGTTATCTCTCCTTTGGGGGGGGGTGAAGTTTCGCTGAACCTGTCTGCCAGTATGTTGGCAATGTCTGTGGGTTCAGTGATTTTTGTATCATTTTGGACTAATTCTGAGCATATCTGGGAGTTTCCACCCAGGTTTCTGACATAGCTGAAGAAGGCCTTATGATTGTCTTTTGAATCTATGGCAATTTTTCTCTCAAAGTTGGCCTTGGATGATTTTATGAGGGATCGTAGTTTCTTGCTAGTGCTGATCAAAGATGCCTTCCCTTTTTGGGATTTTGCTCTATCATGTAATAGCTTTCTCCTCTTATTGTAAAGTTTGTTTATGGCTGGGGTCCACCAGACTGGACGTTTGCCCTTGGTGGAAAGAGTCTTGGTTTTATTTGGGATTGCCTGATCCATGCAGTCCTGAAGGTGTTCATAGAAGGCATTTGTAAGGGCTTCCAGCTTGGGTTGTGGTTTCCATTGGCTCGGGGCCTTGAAGGATACCACACCTGTCTTGAGTAGTGTGAAGTTTGCTTTAGAGAAGTTCTTCACTGTGGTCTTTTTGTTTGGGGTGGGGCGGGATGTGGATTTCTAGTGAGATTAGTTTATGATCTGATCTCACCAATGAGGGATATACTTCTGGTGTGGAGCATTTTGTCCCCATGTTCGTGATGATGAGATCTAGTATATTTTCTCCTCTTGTGGGGATGGTGACTAGTTGTTCCATGGCATTTGAATTTATGAACTCCAGGAACCTTTGGGCTAGAAAGTTTGGGCTTGAGTAATGTTCCCAGTCTATATTCGGGTAGTTGAAGTCACCCAATATGATGATGTTTGGTGATACATTTATACCCTCCAGTGTCTTCAGGAAGGATGTGTGGGTTTCCTGAGTTTGAGAGGGTGGCCTGTAGCATGCTACAAATTGTAGAGCAGTTTTGCCTATGGTTAATTGCACCTGGATGGTTTCCGATGCTTCGTGTGTAGCCACCAACCTGGAGGTGCGGGTATCCTTGATGAATATGGATACACCCCCTCCTTTTGTGGTGTGGTCCTGGTTTTGGGGCCGGAACGCATGATATGAGATGAAACCTGATAGTGCCGGGTTGCTCTCAGGAGCCTTGAACCAGGTTTCAGTCACAGCACAGACATCGATGTTCTCCATACTGAGAAGGGCCTAGAGTGCGTGCATTTTGAGATTTAGACTTTTGGCATTGAGCAGCATTACCCTTAGTTTCTTCATGTTTTTGTTTTCCAGGGTGGTAGGTTTAGAATTTGAGCCTTGCCTAAAAAAGGCACTATGGGGGTGGCAAGAGCCTTAGCCAATATCCGGAATCCCAGGAGTGACAGGTGCAAGCCGTCCCTTGCGAAGCAGCGTGGCTTGTCGAGCATGTCATCCCAGGCAGACAGGCACTGGATCCCCTTTGAATGACACCAGAAATTAAGCCAATTGTTAAAGCTGATCATCTTGTCACTATATTGTGGCATCATTCTTGGTGAAGGAAGGATACTGCTCAGGGTCAGGGTCATACCTGCCTGGGCTACATAATCAGAGAGCTCCTCTATGTCTCTTTTCATGTAGTCCAGGGAGGTACGTCTCAGGTCGTTCACACCAGCATGGACAATGACTGTGTCATACTTGTACTTGCCGTGGAGTGACCTGAGTGCTTGTGTTATGTGGCGGATTCTAGCGCCCGATAGGCAGCTTACCGTGACCTTCTCCTTGTTCAGCCTGGTGAGTGGGACGTCAGTGTGTCTGACTATGGAGTCACCTATGACAAGTATGTTTGGTGTTGTATTTGGTCTTAAGGGCAGTGACTGCTTTGCACACTAATTTTGTTGTTTATGTGTTGTTTGTGTGGTGTATTGAGTTTGCAGTTGCTTGGGTGTCTGCTTTGGAGGCCTCTGCTGTTTAGATAAATTTTTACTCAGAGCCTCTGAGTATGTCTTAGTGTGTTTATGTGTTTGATTCAGTGGTGTGGTTGAGTTATGTGAGACTGGTATTGTGGTGTGTGTAGTTGCCTTCTCCTCCTGCCTGGTCTTGCCAGTCCTGAGTTGAGAGAGCTCAGCCTCCAGTTTGGCTAAATAGCTGCATCTCTCGCAAGTGTTAGTGTTACGCGGGAGGAGGAGAGGGTTGTCCGTGTACATGAGGCAATTGTAACATTGTCTCAGAATTCCCAGATTCACCAACTGGGCAGGAGAGGACGCCAGCATCTGACCCTTCGACATGCTAGAAAGATTTATGAGTTGGTATGAGACAGAAAAGTAGTGGGCTTAGCAGGGAAGTGGGCACTCCTGGGGGGTTTTGCTAGTGAGAGATTTGTATAATATAGGAGTGCTTGACATGCAAAGCACTTTGACAGCTTGGGAGGGGAAGTGTGAAGGGGGAGGGGAGATGATCTAATGAGCTATGGCTCAGGCATCACAAAAGAGTGCAAATTAGGATCTCTGTAAAGAAGAAGCAGTAAAACAAAGACTCCAAGTCTGTTCTTTGGCTTTGTCTCAGTTAGTTTTTTTAAGTAGGCATTTAGCAGCAGGATATTTTAGTTGAAATTTACAGAATGAAAAACCCTTGTGTATGCATGTAAAATGAATGCAGTGACAGAAGTTTCTGAACAAAAAAGGCTGCGTGATGTAATGTGTTAAGGACAAACACTGAATTCTGGGATACATGGAGGTTTACAAAAATGTTTAACTTTCAGCAAGATGCTAGGCCCCATGTGGCCAGACTCTTAAATTACATATAAAAATATTTAAAAACTTGTAAAGAGTCCCACAGTGGTGTTAAAATATTGGAAACATCTAAACATGATGAAATAAACATGTTTTTTTAGTCTGTGCATGTGGTTCTCCTTTAAAAAAGACAGAAGCCTTGAAAATAGCATGTGAAAAAGCAAACAGTGAAGAAAAGGTCATTCCACTCTCAATTCTTTTTTCCTTCTTCTTAAATGACATCATCTCAGATACAGGCATCATACAGCTCTCTTAACTTCTTTGCTCAATAAGCGACAAAGGCGGTGGTTACACACACTACTCTCCCCTTCTCAGTGCACATTCTGAAAACTCAGTGTGTCTCCATCAACCAGAACACGCTTGTATTTTTCCTGATAATGCACTGCTCGAACTTCTCTTATCTCTCTTATTCGTCTTCTCCAATTCAGAAATCTGTAATGCAGGTTGAAATCTTCCATGACAACTGCATATACTATATCTGTCCACTTCCCTGCTCCCTTTTGTAGTTATGTATACAGCCTCACAAGCAATATCGAAATCATTCCTCAACGATTTCCCATAAAACCATAACTGCCGGTCACTTTTAATCAGCTGCACGCGACCAACTGTCAAATAGAACCAACCAGAATCACACTTGTAACCTATAAATATAAATATATAAATTTAAATATAAAGTTGTTTGCTAGCAGCAACCTCTTTATTAGTTACAGATTTCTTTAATGTGGGTTTTACTACTTCAGAGATTGTGCGTATTTACTGATACTGGTGGACTATAGAAGGTTGAGTAGACGTTTTATGATGGAAATGCTCTGAATTGGGCAGTTTTGTCACTGGTGCATGCATTTTGTTTTATTGTTTACTGGAAAAATGTTCAAAACAATAAATTTAAAATGCCCTCTAACAACTGTACTGTATTGTACAAGGAATATAATGTAATACAGTCAGGAAGGTGTATCAACATGTGTATGTTTCATGTTCAAGCCTATGATTTTGAAAACAGCCCAGAGTTAATCTTTATCTGCCACTGGCAAAATGTATTTTCTTTGAATGTGGGTTTCAATGCATGTGAGTTTCAAGGGCAGAGACGTTTTAATGCTAAGTCTATTTTCATTGTGAGACTGCATTGCTTTGTTTAACAGATATCTATTAGGGTTTGTGTGTAAAATGCAAAATAAAACTTTCAAATGAAATCTAAATCATTGCAGAAGTAAAGCAGTATGCACATTACAGTGTTTATGGTAAATGGGGCAAAATAACCAAGGAATGGGACATTGGAATGGCTGCAGGGGGGAGGCTCCATTCGACCATGGTTTTGTGAGGGGGGGGGTAGCAAACTCAGACAGCCCCAGTTGAACTATACCTCTCAGTTGTCCATATTTTTGCAGAATGAATAGATATTTGCTTCTTATTTTTGGTTTGTTCCTCATAAAATTTGTGGTTTTCTAGTAAATCATTTAGGAATGAAGTCACTAAATGACAGACATTGAGTTTCAGACGTCATAACCTACAGAAAAATGCATGCTAATGCAAGACCTGTTATGCTATCAACTGTCTTAAGTTTATACAAGAACAATTTTTAGTAGTGTTTGTATGTTCCCCCAATATATTTGGCCTTGTCCAGATTTCCTACATTAAGAGGTTGAGAGGTGCGTGTAAATTGCTTTGTAGAATTAGGAATATCCAAACCTCTCAATTGTCCCCAATTTTGGCTCAAAATGTTGCTCTCCCCTAATAATCCCTCCTCAAAATGGCAATTTTGGAAGAAAATGTGGAGGGTTTACAATTATATATAACTGTAATGATCAGAGTTATAGATTACTTTTATTTCAGAAATGCATGTAGATGCTCTTATTCTGTTAGCTGCTCAAGTTAAGAGTGTTAATATTAAAAAAGATGTCCCTTTTTTGACAGGTTCCCAGCTGTATTGTGTGGCAACTTTATATTTTTGCATCACATTTTTGGTCTGTTTTTCATAAAATTGTGGTTTTCTGGCAAATTAGTGGCAAGTCATTAAAGATTGAAGTTAGAAAATAATAGCAGACATTTGAGTTTCAGATTTTATACCCTTCAGAAAATTCGTACTAATGCAAGATCTACTACTGTTCTATTATCTAAGTTAATAAGAGCAATATTTAAAAATTGTCCTTATTTTTGGGCCTGTGTCCCACTTCTAGTTTTATGTATGGCTTTGTCCAGATTTCTTGCTCTGAAGTTGAGAGGTATGAGTGTCAGAGCCATCACTGTCAGCCAGAGACATTTCAAATTATGACATACTTGTTGCACCCCACTCCCCATTGTAGTGGCTCTGGATGTGTCCAAGGAAGGCAAGGAGCAGTTATGCAGTGTAAGTGTGCAGAGTATTCCCCCATCCAAGGTAGACCACAAGTACAACCATGGCTTTTCATCTGTCCTTGATTTTGCAGAATGTTCTGGTTTTCTGTCATATTTTTATACTGTTGATTTATGCTTCTTATTATTCAGGAAATGCATGCTGTCACAGTGCCCTGTTGCTCTGTTTAAGTAACAATGATTTAATGAGCATCAGGTAAGCTTGTCGGAGATTGTAAGATGCAAGTAAGCTTTAATAAGCATACTGTTAAAGAATTACCAGCATTGAAAGCCTTTTCGTTGTTGCCATGCAGAGAATATTTACATAACTAGATAATGTATAAGTCTTGGGTATTGAAATACATATGACAGTATTTGTAATAAAAGGACAGGATTACAGTATTTTCAGAAGCTCATTACATTTATTGGAGACTTGCAGTCATCTTTTGTTGGAGACTTGCAGTCATCTTTGCAGGCTTACCCGTAAAATAAACAGAATGCCAGTCTATCATGTGTGGTCCATAACTTGTGCAGGAATCCTTTAAGCAATTTATCTTGAGCTTGTTTCTTGTTTGCTGTTAATTTTTTACTTTGATCATGTCTTCCCCATGAAACAAGTAGATAGTTGTGTCAGGCAGCAGGTCTTATTTGGATAAGAAACATTTTTACAAGGGGGGTATCACAGAGATTGCTACTTTCAGCATGTTACTTGGTAATTTTATAAAGCTGAATATAAATTATAATTAGAACTGCAGTGCAAGGAGTAGTGGTTTGAGTTGAGTGCTGCTTGTTTTTTATACTTGATTTTGACTGGCATTCCAGTAATGTATTTAAAAAGTAATTTATTTTTTCATGCTTCACAACCTGTTTCCATCTGGTTATTAAGTAAGTTGTCATATAGCCAATGCATTGAAATATTTTTTTCTTCTACACTTCATTTTGTCTTGATTGGACTCTCGTAATGACTGTTTGGCACCCAGGGCAGCGTATTTAATTAAAGTTCCAGTTGTTGTGGTTTTGAGCATAGCTCCACCCCTTTCTAGTTGGCCACACCCTTCCCATTGGCCACACCCATTCAGCTGTCTCCTGCAGCCCTCCTTTATTTTGAAGTTACCAGCCGCCACTGCCAATAACCTGACACCTTTCAAAACATGCACGTTATCCACACTTGGCTCTGCCAGTATTCCTCTTCTCCACGATGGCCCTCTCAAAATCCTATGCTTCTAGCTTATGCTGACCAAACTAGGGCAGACATCTGTGGCTAAAGCTGAGTAAGCTAAGACTGGCAACATATATCCCTCTTGACCATGATATGTACTCACTGATGTTAACAGCATACCAGATGGCAAACTCCCACAGTTTATAGTCAAATAATTCAACCATTCAAGTTGGCATCTAAGCCAATTATACTTATAAATCATGTAATGCATCTTACATAATGTTCTTTTCAAGCAAATACTAAATATCCTTTATCCAGTTTCCAGCTCTTAATATATATTGTAAGTCACTAGTACCTGTCTGTGTCCGCATTTTAAACTTTATCTTAAATAGTCTGTTTCTTCCACTGATGAAACAAAATGCTATATGCAATATACATGTTTTTGAATGTATGTTAAATGTCCGACTGTTTATATTTACTGTTAAAAATCAGTTTCTTGAGCTTGTTTGCATCTAAGTATTTTAAATGATCTCTTAAACATTGTGTTTCTTCCATTGAGATACCAAAATGCTACTTAAGATATAAAATTGTATTTAAATGTATTTTAAACTTTCTTGCAGCTTATGTCCTCAAACCTCCGTTTAAAAAGGTATTATGCTCAGTCAGACTTTCCCAATAAACAAAACCAAACAGATAGATAGATAGATAGATAGATACAGAGATAGATACAAGATAGATAGAACGGGAATTGATTAGCAGTTAAACTAACCAAACAGCTAAACTCTATTCCTAGAAAAAAATAGAACTCAGGGTGAATGATATGGAAGATCATGCCTACAGGAATACAATTAATTGGGCTGCCTAAGGGAGTTAGGGGAACAGGATTCAGCCATCTTTATTGGCAAAGAAAAGCAATGTGCTACTGAAGTGCACAACCCCTCCAGATATTGAAAGGGTGCATTGAATCAATGCGCAGAACAGTTGTGTGAAAAGCTTGTTGTTGCTGTCTAAAAACATCTCCAATCTACTTTAAAACTGTTTCTCCTTGACAAAAATACAGGTTTGCACTCCAATTTCTCTTGAACCTTTCTTTGCCACTATACCTCTTGTGAGCAATGGAAAGTAGTCTGCTAAAGAAACATGATATGCAGATTATGGCAATAAGATATACATGCTCTTTGTTAAACATGACTGTCTATTTTTAAGAAAATGTGTAAGTATCTTTAGGCAGTCTTTATTCTTCATGTCATGTCTGTTATTTCAATTAGAGTAGTATATTTATTACTATACAATGACTGGCCATTAATATTCAAAAACGAGCATGCTGATTTGTCAGCCCAACCAGCATGCCCATTGTAAATCGAGCACATACCAACAAAAAAGTCCAGTTGCCTTGACTTTTTTCTGTATATATGCTATAATTTTTCAGTTTTCCTGAGGTAAGACGACGAAAAAAGCACACTAGAAACAGAAGCCATGTCCTCATACACTTTGTATGTAATTCTAAACCTGGCAACAGTTCATCTACAGACACACAGGGGTCTCTGTACCCAAGCAGTTGATTAGGAAGTAGAACATTTCTAAAACATTTTTTTTAAAATTTAAAATGCATGACTTACTCTCATGCAGCATGTATATAAAAAAAGATGACACAAGGTACGAAATTCACAATTGGGATAGTTTACAGGTGCAACAGAGAGCCAGGATAGAAATACAAGGAAAATCAGGTGCATTTCTTTAGTTTTTTGTAATGTACCTGATTTTTCTTGTATATCTGCTGTGTCTCTCTTGTAGCTCGAAACTGTCTGAATTGCAAACTTTTTTTTTCTTTAAAAAAAATATTAAAGAAGCAATGGAGATCTTCCTTTCTCCATTGCTTTCTTGCCAACACACAGATGTACTGAGTAAGCATTTCAACATAGGTTAGGTTAGGTTAGGTTACATAAGTCCTATATGGATGTGCAGTACTTCAAGAAAGCCCCAGGATACCATGTGAAAAAATGTGGAACAGCAGCGTTGCGCCCTTATACAATGACATTATTTAAGAAAAGTAACTAACATTTTTTCTTAAATAATGTCATTGTATAATAGCAATAACCCATGGCTGGGTGTGGGTAATGCTGCATTTACCCACGGTTGGCTTTTTTTGGTCACTTGGGCTTCACCCTCATGATCAAACCACACCAACCGTGGGTAAATCTAACATTACCCACACCCAGCCATGGGGTATTGCTATAATAAATCACCCTAAAATAGATACCCTATAAGCAAGGACCAGTGTGCATAATATCAGTGGGGAAGAAAAAACTGTGTCCCAACCTTCTGCCCAGAAATCCTTCCCCCTCCTCTCTTAACATTTTAGGTATAGTTTGCTTGGCAGTCCCTGGTTGTGCATTCTGATTTGCAATCTAGCTTCCATCTTACTAATGCAAATATTCTTCATTATTTTTGGCATTTCCAGGAACTGAAAAAACATATTTTTGAACATCCCTTTGGCCTCCTGCTGAATTTGATGACAAACCTGTCATTCAAATACATTTCTTACAGTAATATAAACAGATGTCTAATTTTCTCAGTTTACACAAATACCTTGGATCTTTTCTCTGTCTTTGATAAACCATTAATTTTCCATGGTAAGACTGCAAACATTTTTCGTTATTTAGCAGATCAGTATTGCAGTACCTTCTCTAGCTTAAACCCTTAACTTTTGGATATGCAATTATTAATAGGGGCTACATTAAAAATAAGTATATTATTCAACAAACTTCTGTTGAATTATTTCTCAGCATTGTCAGGAGCATCTCTCATAAACTTTATAAAACTGCTTATTAACTTGTAAACAATGTATTTATTTATTTTATTCATGTATAGTTTTATGTGTGTTTACTAGGTTATTGCACTGATCAACTTTAACCATGTTCAGACACTACATTGGTGACATCTTTACAGTTAATACATGGTGAGCAGAGGAAACTGAAGACTACATGTACTTCCTGAATATTACCTAGCACCAGGAATATGAAATGCATGTCACATACATACAGTGCATGAGACACAGGAGAATTCAAGACTTATACACTAGAGAAGGCAGAATATTAATAGCAAAAACTCAAGTACAAAGCTTTGGAAGAACAAATTTTATACTTACATTCAATTTAGATAAATCACAATAAACTCATTTGACTAGCTACCCAAAAGCCATTTAAGTAACATATGCAGTATCTTCTATAGCTCACCCGGTAAATGAAGAGCTTTGCACAGTATAAATGAGGAGGGTTGTGGGTTCAAGTCCCTTCAAAGACCCATTATACACTAGGGCCAGAGATCTAAATCTAAATTTACTCCAAGAAATAAGACAATGTGGAGGACTAGATTTGTCATTCAGTGCCTACTCCTTCTGGAACAATGTTCCTCGCCAAATTAAGCAGGTGGCATACTGTATGTCTTTAGAAAAAAGCTAAACAACTGGTTGGATATTCATAATTTCACCCATGTCATGACTGGTCTGACCTTTCCTGAAAAGGGAGACATGGGTGGTACTGGCAAGGTGGTAATGGCCTCATGACTCCATTGCCTTGTAAGTCCTACAATCCTTTGATCCTATTTGATTGACTGAATCTTGCAGTTTTGACAATATTCTATATTACTTCATGATTCACTACAAAAACTGCTTTTTGCCTTTTTAACTTCATTCTCTTAAAAATTGGGAAAACATCATTTTTTTTTTCTTTTCAATTGCCCTAAAATGGTTGGAGAGTCTTCTCTGGCAATACTCACCATGTGTAATGAAACAACACTTGTCTTATAAAGACCTTAGTCTCTGCATTTTCAGCAATATAAAATGGGACTGCTCCTCAGGAAGGTTCTTTCTGATGCAGACTACATACCAAAGTTTGAGTTTAAAATTCCCTGTCATGCACAGCTTCATTACATTACCAAAAGCTGCCTCTTTTTGTCTTGTTACGACTGAATATGTATAACAACACCACAGTCTTAGTTCTGTCATCTTTATCTCCTTTCTAGGTGCCTGCAATTTGGACAAAATCCTTTTCTTAAGCTCATAAGTTTGGAAACAAATCAAAGAGGGTCTAGAAAACTTCATCTGGAGTGATTGCAAGATAAAAAAATCATGATCTGTCTCAATTTCTATCCCTTCTCTCAACAGACCAGTCCATTCCACAAACATATCATTCATGAATGCCACACAATCACCACCTCAGCATTGTCAGGAATACCTGTGCATCATATATTTTTATGCCTGCTTCTATCCTCTGTAACCACAATTCTAGCCTCTAAAAGTTCCAACATTGCTTCCAAGGTGGCTATTTTGTGTTTCACCTTCTTCATGCCCCCTTCAAATCCTCTAGCTGGCCAGAATGAGAACTCAAGATTGCTTCAACTTCTTTCATGATTTTATCTTTTAATATAGTTCAATAAATTTATATTACTCTTGTGCAGTTCTGGCACGGACACAAATCTCTGTCTTCCATGCTACCTATTTTATTTTTAGTAAGCAAACTCTCAGTGCTAGTTTCAAGACAATCCTCCTTATCCTGAGATTCAGCCTGAGCTTGTGGTAGTTCCAAACCGTTACATTTACCTTTTTTCACCTTTTTGCTTGGTTTTCACCATATAAGCAGAACTAATGAGCCTCAGAGATGAATCAATGTTAACTGTTTCAGTCTTGCAGCACTAAAATTAGAGTTTTATTCTTGGAAGGCAAGAGAGTTATGCTTAAACACTCCTCACATGTTCCCTGCCTTGACAGGAAGTCTAGAAATTCTTGCTTTTTGATGCCCTTAGGAAAGGGTTAATCGAAATGGGAGGTAGATATCACCCTGTGGTTATAAGACGGAGTTTAAGTGTTACTTTTGATGCTTCTCTTTATAAAAATTTATGACAAGGGACATGCATAAAAAAAGGAATAATGTGATAGAATGGACACCAAAGGGGAAGCAGTTTACCTTTTTCACCCTAGGTATGGTGACTTGAGTTTTATTAGTGGTTCAGGTGTTTTATGGCACTGGCGAGAGGGACATGCAGGATCTTTCTGGGGGTAAGGAAGAGCAGGATGTGTACTACTATGCCTCAGAGGAAAGGTGGTATACTAGTTGTCCTGGGGACAGCATCATTGTTCCCCAAAACATTACCTGGTGGTAGTAGTAATTAACAAGGGCACACAAGCAACACTCACAGTGGAAGATATTGGGTGCTCCCATGATGATGCAGGTTATCCATTTCACCTGCTCAGGTGTGGGGTTAAGACTGATACACAAAAATGTTGCAATAGCCAGGTTGCCATTAAGACCCCAAGATTATGTTTGTGTAAATGATGCCACACAATGGTTCTTACACTAGCAGATCTGAGGTACCCTACCCCTAGAAACAAATAGCCTCAAGTCTGTTAGTGGAAGGCATGATCATCTGCAAGGCAGAGGGAGTAAAAGCTTATGAAAATTAGTCATTTGTCACAATGAGACACCTTAAGTTGACTTATGCAGTTAGTAAAGTGATTCTAACTTGTGTTTGTGTGTGTGTGTGTGTGTGTGTGTGTGTGTGTGTGTGTGTGTGTGTGTGTGTGTGTGTGTGTGTGTGTGTGTGTGAGTGTGTGTGTGTGTGTGTGTGTGTGTGTGTGTGTGTGTGTGTGCGCGCGCGTGTATTAATGAGCAGCAGGTTGCAATGAGTTGTATTACATGTGTTGGCATACAACAAATTAAAAATATTATTGTGGCTATTATTTATGTATTCATTCATTTGCTCACAACCAGACATCTTAGCTGTGCACGGTCAACAAAGTGGCTGTAACTGTTGGGCAAGGAGGCAGTCAGTGGATGAAATTTAGTGATTCCTGTCATAACTTGCTAAATAAATAGTCAGTAATCTTTTTTAACAGAGCTTGTGTATGGTTGAGTAAAACAATATAAAATGCATTATAATTATTATTATTGTAATGATTATTATTACTATTATTGTCATCAAAATCACTATTATTATTATTATTATTATTATATTTCATAATTAGACATTTGAGGTGCATTCAGTCAATAAAGTAACTATACTGAATGGGCACTGAGGCAGCTTGTAGATGAAAGTGACTGACTGCAGCTGTTGTATAATCATAGATAACAGAAAAAAACGGAAAGCTCAGAGCCAAAACCAAGTGAAAAATACTTATTGTTTATTGTGGTATTTTATTATATTTCCTATGGTTTTTGCACACTAACAGCGATACAACAATCATTAACTATGAAAATGGTTTTATGAAATAACATACATAATATTATTTATTTATTCACTCACAGACATTTTGTGATTTTTAAATGATATTTAAGAAAATGTATTTATTGTGATTTTATGTATTTTATATTTTATATAACATTGCGCTGTTTATTTTTAAACCAGCTAGCAATTAATTAAATTTGATTAAGTTTAATTAAGGAATCACATGATCTCTATGGAGGCATTTAAATAAGACCATTTTGTCCTACACTGTTATCTTGATAAAGCTCAGTATTGCACTGGAGAAGGATTTGGGAGTTTTGTTCTGTGTTTAAATAAACGTTTTTTGGAGATAATCATAGATAAACCATCATTGATCTGCCATAGTATAGCTTCACCTTATTTCAGTGAACCCGACCCATTCAGTTGTTTCTTGCAGCCCCTTCTTGCGTTGATGTCACCAGTCACCAATCACCAGTAGAATTAGAAACTGTGAACTTCTCAAAGAAGCGTTCCTGGTTTAGTAGGCATAATCTTCCCTTAACAAAGCCAAACTGGGTTGGATCCAATGACTGAAAATTGCCTATGTCTTTGTTGATCATTTTCATGATAATTTAAGCTTTGTATATTAGACTAGTCAGACTAATGGTTTACTATCACATATTCGATCGTCTTTTAGATGAATGGAATATGTGCAAAACCCATTTAGCAGAACCGCTAGGGCGATCACCACAATGTTGAAGCTGACAAGAGCAAATGGCCACTGTTGTCAGCTCCAACATTGCGGAGCAGATTGCAGTATAATGGGGATGGGGAAACGTACCCTTACCCTCACTGTAGTGTGATCTCGGAGTTAGTATATATAAGTGGGGGGTGGGGGTACAGGGGGGCTTGCCCCCTGCAAACAGTGTTGTTAGATTTGAGCAGATGTGAGCATGTGAGCATTTCAGCTAAGTTGACATTCGACATTGCTAAAATTCTCCGTTCGCTATTTTGGTTGGTTGGTGTTCCGATTTCCGACTATTTGTGTTGGCAATTGTCACTTTCATCTATATGATGATTGGTCATGTGATAGTAAACCCAGACTAATACATCTGTGGTTTCTGGGGACGGCTGATGATCCACCCTTGTGAAGTGGGATAACTGTTAGTGTCCTCCATTCTTGAGGTACAAAGCCTTTTTTGAGGCTATAGTTGAAAAGTGAGTGAAATAGTCCTAATAGGTGATGTTTCCAGTTATTTAGGAGGTATCCCATGATACTGTCGCAACCCATTTATCTTGTGTTTTTGGCCTTAGCAAGCACCACTAGGACCTGCTTGCTCCCTGTTAATATTTGGGGGTTATGCTAGTATGTATTTCATGGAGGGAAGAAGAGAGGGAATGGGGTGTTAAGTTTGAGTTGAATTTGTCAGCCAGCAAATTTGCTATGTGGATCTACTCAGTGAAGCTGGCACAACTGACCACCATTTCGGCACACTGACTTGTTGGACATAATTATTCCTCTCAGTTTTCTGTTTAGTATAAGTAGAGAGATTCAATCATTATAGGAGTTGCTCTTCCTAATTTTATCCATGACATTTTCCCTTTTGTTATATACACTATTAAGGTTAGGATTCCACCAGTGTGGTTTGTTTTTAGACCTGCTTTGAGCTTACTTCTAATAGGAACAGCAGTCTCTATTATAACCATTTACATGGTTGTACAGGGTCTCTGTGAATAACTTCACATAGGTTGTTGTGAAGTCGGAGTTGGGAGGGGCAATACATTTTGATAACCTATTGCTTAATAGGGTGTAGTTTGCTCTGGAATAGTTCTTAACTGTTAAAGGGTTTGCTGTGATTACCAAGTTGATTTTTATTTAAAAGGAGACAGAGGATGTGACATGGGGTGGGGGGGTAGAGTCCTCTCCCATATTTGTGAGTACCATGTATATTTGAACCTCTGGGGGATGTGCACTAGCTGGTCAAGGGTATTTGTGTTAAAGAGCAGGAATCTTTGTGTCTGCAAGTATAAGTCAGTGTATGTTTCCCAGTCTATAATGAGGTAAAGTCCCCCATGAATACAGTATTTGGTTTAATGGTGACTGTCTCCAGTAGGTCTAGGTATGAGCTATGGGATTCTATGGGGCATAAAGGGTGACCTACAGGATATGGTATGGGATTTGTCTGTGGTGATTTGCACAGGATAAATTCCAGGGAATCATCCTGTTTAACCAATGTAGAGTTATGCTTGTTGCTAATACAGACTGAGGCTCCTCCACCTTTTGTCCCTGTCTGTGCCTCTCATGGTCTAAATGTGTGGAAGGCACTGGAGCCTTGCAGTGCTGGAGTACTTTCTGTGGATTTAAACCATGTCTCAGTGATGCCACAGTTGTCTAAATTCACCAGAGTTAGGGGAGCTTGTATGAAATGCAGTTTCTGTTTAGGCTCCTAGCTTTGAGCAGTAACACCTTTAGGTTTCTTTGGGTTTTAAAAGAAGAAAAGCAGCACACAAGAAGGCCAAAGTGTCCACAGTACAAAAAACCCCACAAAATCCACCAAGAAAAGCACTGGAGAAGCTGAGAAAGTTATTTTTTAGCATAATTCAAATTTAATGTTCACTATTCGTCCCAAAGACTTCATCAGAAAAGATTTGTGATGAAGTCTTTAGAACAAATAGCGAACATTAAATTTTAATTACGCTATAAAAGAACTTTCGCAGCTTCTCCAGTGCTTTTCTTGTTGGATTTTGTGATTCTTTCAGTTTTATTTGTTATATCTGTAGGTTTGTCATTTTAATATTACCTAAAAAGGCTCTAAGGGGTGGACACATTTTTAGCTAATATTCAGAAGCCTAGGGGAGTCCTCCCATACTGAAACATTTGGAATCCCCCTGGAAAGACACCTGAAACTAAGCCAATTATTAAAGTCAATTATCTTTTGTTCATACTGTGACATCATCCTTGTTGAAGGTAGAATGCTGCTCAATGCAAGGCACATACATGCCTGAGACAGATATTCAGATATTTAGAGAAGTCAACCATATGTCTCTTCATATAGTCCAGGGAAGTATGTCTCAGGTTGTTAATGCCCACATAGACTATGATACAATCATACTGATACATGTGGTGTAGTGACTTGAGTGTGTGCATGACTTTGTGGACCCTGGTTCCAGATAAGCAACTAACAGTTATCATCTCCTTGTTCACTCTGCTGAGTGGGACATATGTGTCTTCCAATAGAGTCCCCTATGACAATAGTCCTGGGTAATGTGCTGGCTTGCTTTATGCACTTTGTTCTTGAGTTTTCACTGGGTGTAGGAGTATGTGTGGTGCTTAGTGTTGTTTTGATGAGTGCTTTAGAGATTGCTGAGGACAGGTATTACTATTTATAGGCTTAGGAGGTCTTTAAAGTTTTGGAAAATTGCTTTTCAGTGCCTCAGGATAGGTTGTTCTGTGTATGTGGTGGATGTAGTATGTGTGTTCTTGACAAGTTTGTTTGTATGTGAGATTTTTGCATCCAGTGAAGATGTGCATTTGCATCTCTTGCATACTGTGTTTGTTTTGTTTTTTTAAGGATTAAATGGTTGTCTGTGATTGAGAAACAATTGCTACATTGTCTCACAATTTCCATATCTACCAAGCTGGCTATGGAGACATTTAGAAATTGCATATCCATATTGTCCAGATCTGTATTTGGGTGGACTACTGTAGGTTATGGACTGGGTTATACAGAGGTCCCCTTGGGTGGGAAAAGAACTTTCTCAGCTTTTCCAGTGCTTTTCTTGGTGGAGTTTAGATTGTGCTAAGATATGATAGTAGTGCTGTTTAATGTGCAGACTAGCTGTTCTAAGCAGGTCTTCTCACAGTGGCTTTGTTATAGCCACACTAAGTTATGGGTTTCAGTTCTAAAGGAAGTTTTATAGATACAATTTATTTTTGGGCATTTCTGTTTGTGCGGGGCACTGCTAACCTTTTGATGTAATAACACCAAGAAAAATTGCTTGAGAGTATAATGCCACAACAAAACTTGACAAGGCAATTTCAAGTAATATGAACCTTTAGAATGATTTACAGGTATAATTAACGCATAAAGCAAAAATAAAGCAGTAGCTGTCTAAACAGTGAAATGAAGTACAAAACAAAATAAATCTCTTATCTGCCAAGGATGGAGTAGGATTATCTCTGGACTCTTTCAGAATGTGATGACGGCACCAAGCAGATGAGAGAGCTGGGAAAATGAGCTGGTGAAAATTTGTAGTAAGGGAGGTTTACTCAAGTGCAGTACTCATTTGCTGGATGGTCTCTTAGTATTATGGATATATGGAAAACAATGGGTGGGAAAGTACATAAATGGGTTATACAACAAGACAATAGCAATAAAAGAGGGGGGGGAGTGAATCTGAAAATCGGATTACCATAGGTGTGGAAGCTGGTGACACAGTCTTTTAAAACCACAACAAAAAAATTAAAACTGGAGCAAAAGTCCTGTGGTCAGAATTTCAGAAACTTCTAACTTAATGCCTTAGCGTGTGTGTGTGGGGGGGTTAGACTCAGAAACAGGGAAAAACAGCAAGGTAAACAGAAAGGTACTGTATTGCAACTTTAAGCATGCATAAACAGATATAAAAAGTACTGAAGTACTGAAACACACATCTTGGAGTAGAATTCACAATACTGCCATTACTGCAATTCAACCACACTTAAGGCACCAGATTACTGGAATACAACTTTACACAGGTATATACAGTTATAAAAAGTACTGAAGCATAAACCCTAGAGCAGAATTCACAATACTGCCACTACTGCAAGCCCACCACAGAATAAGGCACCAGACCATGAAGAAATTTACCAGTAGCACTATAATAAATGACTAAATTAGGCTCAAATCTGGCAGCAGATCACAGAAAGAATCTACAAGATTGTCCAGACTGGCTTCAAAATACAAAAAAGCTATCTTTTACATTTAATTTATATATACATATATATGTGTGTGTGTGTGTGTGTGTGTGTGTGTGTGTGTGTGTGTATATATATATATATATATATATATATATATATATATATATACACACACACACACATATATATATATATATATATATATACATGTGTGTGTGTGTGTGTGTGTGTGTGTGTGTGTGCGTGTGTGTGTGTGTGTGTGCACAGCCCGGGTGAATAGGATCACATAAGAAATAGATAAAATATATTTACAGATACAAGGATATGCTAAAAAACAAATATATGTACACATTTACAGATGCAAGAATATGCTACAACATTTAATTCAAGAAGCACTTAATAATATCATAACATGGATGGAAAATGGAATTATGCTCAGCAGAGCTTTATGGGTAAGATGTAACCATAATGACTGAGATGGCTTATGCTACAGTGATAGCAGTGTATCACGATATAGAGAGGTATGACGCATTAGAAGATGCACATGGGAATAGTTACAAGAAAGGATACCATGGAAACAAGGCAGAGAAAATGTGTGAGAGGCATGCAGAGAGAAGCGTAGTAGAAAGGAGAAAAAGTGTGAGAGAGATGCAAAGAGAAGAGGGAAGTTGAATGATTGAGAGGTAGTGAGTAAATGGGATGACAAGATGAGATAAGGAAAGATGAAATGGGGATAAAGGTGTGTGTGAGTGAGCTTCAGGGTTCATGCAACATGGCCTTAGGGAGTGCAGCTGCACTTTGCTTGGATGAAGTGATATTCCCTGAGTTGTTGTCTGAAGTCAGAGTACTTTTAGACATTTCGGATTAAGAGAGGAAGGGAGTCCCATAGTTTAGGCACTAGGATGGAGAATGCATGGTCAGTGCAGTAAAGTTTACTTTTTCAGTAGGTTGGGTCGAGATTGAGAGATACCCCAAGATTATATGTAGGGAATTTGGTGAAAAGTTGGTGAGTGAGATGGGACAATGTCTCAGGAGAAAGGGCTTTGTGAATTTATGATCCAAGTAGGAGGTTGGATCTCAAATGGACAGGGAGCCATTTAACTTTAGAGAGAGTTAGACAGTGGTGTTCTTTATTAGGGGAGTTAGTAATGAACTGGCAGATTTTACTGGAGATAGTTTGTAAGGTGATGGCATTTTTCTTTGAGGCATGGGGTTATAATGGGTAGTCCATATTCAAGCTGAGATAAAAGTATTCCTTTGCCTATGACAGCTTTGGCTGGCTTGGACAGAAGAGACGATAGCTTGTTCACCCAGAAGAGTAGTGTGTTGATCTTTTTGCATGTGTTGTGAATCTGTAGTTTAAATTTAAGAAATTGGTATATCCACTTTTCAAGGTATTTGAAGGATTCTGTAGTTCCTGTGGTGATATTGTTAACATCTTTAATATTAAGGAAGCTGAGTGCTTTGGCTATTTTTTGGTTGGATGATTCTAAATAGCATTGCTTTTGTTATTGAGGAATTGAGAGTAAGTTTCTGGCCTATTAGACACTGGTTGAGCGTTTGGAGGTCATCTTGGAGCTAAGTTTGTATAACAGAGTGGGATTTGTTTGACCTGCAGAGGACCATGTTATCTGCATATAGAATTACAGGTATCCTAGGAGTTTGTTGATGAATATGGAAAAGAGTCGAGAGGCTAATGTTGGACTTTGGAGGACTGCTTTCATAACAGGAGCTGTTTAAGAAGGTGGTGGTGCTTGCTTTTACCCTGAAGGCTCTATTTGTGAGGTCATATTTATAAGGTCAAAGTAGCCTTTGTACTAAGGGAAATAATTTGTTTAGCAAGTGCAGTGGAGTATTGCTAAGGTCGTTAGCTGCTTCACTGTTTTTTTATGCCTAGTAAGTGTGACCAATCCAGGGTGAAAAGATGTTTTATAAGATTACAATATTTTGAATGGTTTTGGGTCTGAAGGTGATAAGTTTGGGTTTATATTTTAAAATTATGGGACAGTGATCACTGAATGAAGGTTCATGTATCATGAGGTTAGATATCATTGTAGAATTATTAGTTATTACAAGAGCTAGTAATGTGTTCTTATTGGATTAAAGGTTTGGTCAAGTGGCTTCAGACTTGATTTGAGTAAGGCTTAAGCTGGCCAGTTATTCTGAGATATCAGTGGCTTTTGGTCCTAAGTAGTTAAGGCTGAAGTTTCCAAGACTGAGTCATTTACAGTTTTTGCGAGCACTAGACCATGCATAAATTTACCAGTAACTCTGTAAACATCTAAATGAGGCTCAAGTCTGGAAGCAGATTTGGGTAAGACTTAAGCTGGCCAGGAGTTCTGACATATCAGTGGCTTTTGGTCCTAAGTAATTAAGGTTGAAGTCTCCAAGAGTGATTCAGTTGCAGTTTTTTCGGAGCACCAGACTATGCATAAATTTACCAGCAACTCTGTAATAAATATCTAAATAAGGCTCACATCTGGAAGCAGATCACAACCCTGACACAACTCTGAAAGAAGCTACAAGATTGTCCAGACTGGGTTCAAAATATAAGCAAAGGCTTCCTTTTACATGTATTTCCACTTATGGAAATAGAAGTGCAGTATAATGTATAAATAATTCTAAACTCTTGCAGTAACACAGTCTTCACACAAGTACAAAGAAAGCCACAAGACTATGGTCCCAGAACAAACTAAAAAAAATCAAACAGATACATGGGCAAAAAGAAGAGAAGTACAAAAAATAAGTGTAACTTAAAATATTTTAAAATAATTTAAATTAAAAAGCATTTTTTATTTCCTTTGATGAAAAGCTTTTATTTCGCACCTCTCAGAGTCCTGAACATATCTCCGTGTGGTTCAGTTTAATCCAGTTCATTTAGCTATATTTAGTATTTTTCAAATGTCTCTCTTTCCTTCTTTGTCATTTAATATGCCTTTCTCAATTACTACTTAGCTACTTAGACTCATTTTAAATGGAAAGCACTGAAATATAGAAACTGACAGGTAAAATCTATCTAACTTCTTTTGAAGTCCTAAAGCCCCAGTGGTTGATGCCTTTTTTTTGGTTCTTTTTGCTACAATGCTATAGGTCCTCATCATGGAAGCAATTAATACTTATCTCAGTCTTAAAGCTAATGAAGATTCTCACACATTTAACACATTACATAGATGTCCTAGTCACCACAGTAAATCGAATATACACAGCTATGAAACATGGTATTGGAAAGAGCCATAATAACAAAATATATTTGGTTCAAACTTAAGCCAAATTGGAAAGGTCATTATTCAGAGACTGCAATCTGAATACCCGCCCCCCCCCAAAAAAAACAACAACCTGTCATCCTCCCAGAATTTACAGTAATTTGTAGTTGGTTGTCCTTCTGCACATAAAACAAAGGCATAGCATAATGGAATTTGAAAAAAAGTGTATTTTAATGCCATGTGCCAAAATTAGGGACAGGTCACCAAAGTTAAAAGGATAAGAATAATTATGACTGGTCATTGTTCACCTTGGACTGAACAATAAAATAATGTCCTTCCTCTTGGTTATACAACACTGTATGGTGAGATTGCTTAACATCTCAGCAAACACAATAAATGCCCATCTGCTTAACAAAATCTTCCAATCACCTTGTGCGATACCAACATGTCAAGACAAATTGTATTCCTTTAAAGGAAGAGGTTGTGATACCACAAATGGAAATGCAGTGCCTGTCAAATGGAAGAGAAATGTGAAACAGCTGTGCTATGAGCCCAGTGAACATCACCACACTGAAGAAGAAATCTTCTGTCTCTGTAGTGACTTTTTTACGGATTACCTTAACGGGCTCAACACCTAAGAGAGTTAAAGATATTTGTTCAGGTATTTTTTTCAGTAGAATTTGTTTCAACGGTGTACTTCTACTAATTTGCTTGCCTCATTGAGTTAATGACATGTTTGATGTGTCTGAGATCAATGATGGTAAAATAGCAGAGCGCAAATATGTGCTTCATTGCATAATTAAGATGGTATGGGAAATACAAGGAAGCATGCATTCTTTTTGGTGTTATTTCACTGGAAGTTGTTAATTGATTGTAAATATGGATAGTTACCTTTTATAATAGTAGTATAAAACAGTTTATTCCTTCGCTTGGAGAAAAATGTTGTAAAAAAAAAACCTTCAAAGACAGAGTTTTTACTGTGTTATACCTTAAACCTCTTGTAGTGGAGAACCATGGGAAATAAGCAAATGACCCTTTGTGGACATCAGATGTTTCAGTTACTTGGCTTCTAAATATCCATGACTGCTTCATTTCTTAAGTCTTTATTGTGACATTCAGGCAAATAAAGCCAAACCCCACTAGCTGTGGACATGCAAGTTTCAACCTTTTCTTGACCTTGTCAACACAACATAACTGGATAGTTAGGCAATACTTCAGAAACACAGAAACTTTAAACCCAGTTGATGCCCATAAAGATTAAGGTGCCTGAAAAACAGCCCAACTAACATACAGATCAAAAGGTAAAAAGGACACACAGATAAACCACTAGTAAAAATTACAAGAAAAACTCAGCAAAGCTATAGTTTTCACTGTGTAATGCCTTAAACCTCCTGTAGAGGAAGCAGATGAGATATATGCAAATGACCCCTTACAGACATCAAGTGTTCATGTACATGGCTTCTGAATGTCCATGACTTTTTCACTTTTTCTGAAGTATAGCCAAACAATCTTATGGTCAATAAAAGGCCCAAACACACATGGACACAGATGGTAGGGTTTGGTTTTATTGCTCTGAATGTACCCATAAAGACTGAAAAATTAGTTTGTTACTGAATGGTTTATCTGTGTGACCTTTTCATCCTTTGGTTTGGTTGTTAGTTGGGATGTTCTGCAGACGGGTCTATATTATAATCTCGAAGTTACGGAACATCAAATACAATATGGTCGCCACCATATTTTCGAAGTTCCATAACTTCAAAAATCATGGGCAAACAAGTGATGGGAATTCAGAATCGCCAATTACATGAAACACCCGATGTTCATAAGGATCATTTTCATATATCTCATGTGCCTCTGATACAAGAGGTTTGGGAGGTCACTCAGTGGAAGTTTTAGTTTTACTGGAGTTTTCATTTTGTTTTTAGTAACTTCAAAAAAAAAATGTTAAACATCAAATACTTACCCTAACAGGTTTAAACAGGGGGAAAGCCCCCCTGCACCCCCCACACCCCCGCTACTTAAATATACCAACTCTGAGATCACACTTTAATGTAGTATGGTACGGAAAGGAAAAAATTCCCTTTCCTACACTATAGCGCGATCTTGGAGTTGGTATATTTAAGTAGCAGGGGGTGTGGGGGCCTACACTTGTTAGTTTTTTTTTTTGTTCTACAAATATTTTTATTGTGTTTCGATTGTTTAATAGTTCGATGTTTATGCATTCGAACTATTAAACATTCAAGATTATAATATAGACCCTTTGCAGACACCTTAATGTTTTGGACATTAGGCTTTCTATATTTCTAAAAGTCTAGCCAAACAATCCACTCATGCTATGTTGCTCAGGTTATTAAAACGTTCAAAACATGCATGTCCACAGCTAGTAGTGTTTGGCATTATTGGCTTGAATTTACATATAAAGACATCAAAAGTAAAAAGTTATTGATCGTCAGAAGCCATGTAGATGAAACATTGTAGGTCCTTAAAAGGTCTTTGCATATATCCCATGAGCCTTCATTACAGAAGGATTAAGGTATTATGCACTGAAAGGTCTATCTTGGTTAGGCTTTTCTTGCAGTTTTATAAATATTCCCTCACACACACACACACACAGATATATCTATAGAGATTTCTCAGACAGATCAACAAAGCTGTTGTATGCACAAGATGTGACACGTCAAGCAGATTCTGTAAAGGGGCTTCATCAAATATTAGGGGACTAGAATGCAAAACTAAAGTATGAAACTGAGAATAGACAAACAGTTGTCATTGCAGCAAAGAGGGAAACCAGAAGGAAGTAGAAGGGAAATAGTTGAACAGGTTAAAAGCTTCAAGTATCAGGGAAGGCTGGTTGAGGAGAAGGGAATTCTGAAGGAGGAGATAAAAGCAAGAATCAAAGGAGCTGCAGCCAACTAGCACAAAGTGACAGAGTGACAGGGGTAGTGTATGACAGACAAATGCCAAAGAATCTAGAAAGTAAGGTATAAAAACAGTGATGTGACAAGTGCTTCTACATGGCACAGAAACCTGAGTGGTGAAGGCAGAACAGTTGAGAAAGCTTGAGGTGATGGAAATGAAAGGCTTGAGATGGGTAGTAGTATGCACACTATTGGATAGATGAGTGAGGACATCATTGCAGTAGGCAAAATGACCCCATTTCCACAGAAGTTTGCAGAGAATGCATTACTGTGTTTCTGTCACATGCAGGATAGCAGAATATGATTTTGCAAAGAAGATTTGGGGAAGACAGGAAAAGGCAAGAGGAAATGAGGATGACCTGCCAAGAGATGGATGGATTTTGTAAGAGAACACCTGCAACAATCAGGCATAATGGTCAAAGAAGTTAGAAAAATTGCAGTGAATCAAGAGAGAGATGGTAACAGCTGATGTGACACCCCAACTCCATGTAGAAAAATAGGAAGAAGGAGCTGGTAATGATGATGATGATGATGATGATGACTGTATATCTATTATCTATATCTATCGCTCTATATGCACACACGCACACACACACATACACGCACACACGCGCGCGCACACACACGCACATGCACACAAATGCACACACAGGCACACACATGCACACACACACACACACACACACACACACACACACACACACACACACACACACACACACACACACACACACACACAAATATAAATATAGATGTATAAGACCTATATAAAAATATGCCACTGTTTTCTGAATTAGAATTCAACAGATAATTCAACTGCGCTTATTAACGAAATATATGTGATTTAATCTGCAATATGTGGCAGAAAATGCATTGGTTAGTGTTGTTGCCTCACAGTAAGAGGTTCTTTGTTTCAATTCGTGGCTCAGGTGCCTTCTGTGTGGAGTCTGCATGTCCTCCCTGTCTGCGATCACGTGGGTTTCCTCCGGGTGCTCCGGTTTCCTTCCACATGCCAAAGACATGCAGTAGGTGGATTGGAGACTCTATACTGGCTGTAGGTGAGAGTGTGTGCATGAGTGAGTGGTGCAAATGAACTAGCATGGTAGGGCTAGCCACCTGGCGGTGTAAACCTTGACTTGAGATGATTGTCACTGCAGCAGTGACACCCCGACTACATGTACAAAATGGGAAAAGGGGTTGAAGATCGATGGATGGGTGCATGTGGCAGAAAATATGTCAGACATTTTGTAATGAAAAGTATACAAAAATATATGAACATTGTAACTTAATATTGCAATTATACAAATTGGATGATATGCAGAATTGTCATCTCTGTAGCTCTAATAGTGTTTCATTGTTGTTACTTAGTGGATCTGTGGTCATGTGGAGTAAAAGCTCATTAGCAACTCATTTCCCTATCACTGAGTCAAATATGATGGATTTGAAACAGTTGTACTAAAAGCATCCTCTGCTAACCCCAGCAAACTAGTTGCACGGGCACCCTAACAGGCATGTGAGCATAAACACACACACACACACACACACACACACACACACACACACACACACACACACACACACACACACACACACACAGAAGGTTTGGCATACTGGTTAAGGTGTTACAGACACAAGGGAGAGGTTTGAGAAATAATTTACCCAGTATGTACCAATTCACACGTATATACACACACACACACACACACACACACACACACACAACACACACACATACACCCTCCAACACCAATATGGAGTCACACAGACAGTCACACACACACTACAACTCAAATATACAATCACACAGACCAGACACATACATGGTTACACACCCACATGCACACTCCGACCAAAATATTCAGTGACACAGACTAGACAGCTAGACAGTCGCACCGACACACCCACACACAAACACGTGCAGACACACTCACACACACACACACACACACACACACACACACACACACACACACACACACACACACACACACACACACACACACACAAAACATGATGCAATCACAACAATGCCTCTACGCATGCATAGGGACAAACTCTTATTACTTACCTGTTGCAGCAATGACAGACCTGCTGCTGCCATAGACAGCAATGAGAGTTCACCATAGGGTCATAGGTTCATAGATGTTTAGTAGGCTAATGACCAAAGGGCCTTTTTAAGCATTGCCATGCATCCCAAATGTCTGAAAAGTTCTGATACCCTTGATAAGTGTGAGCATGGGCCTGGGAGATAAACCATTTACAGATCACCTGTTTGCATCAGAGACATAGGTGGCAAATCCGGGATAAATTTCTGGTTTCCCATCCAATTGTCCAAGTTGCACTTAAAGTGGATTAGGGAGAAACTCTGCTTCACATGGATGGGGAGCATGTTCCATAGATGGGGTAGTCTCTGGAATACCTATTTCTATAGCAGGTCCTATTTATATCACAGGCAAGGTTTAAGTCTCTAGAATGGGTAATTGTGGTACTGTTTGTTTTGTGGATATGCAGGAGGTCCATCAGAGTGGGGTCTGACAATGCCCTATATGGCAGGCATAGATCTCCCCTCAAAAGCCTGTAGGAGACAGAAGACAGGGATAGGGCCTTGAGGCAGTCTGCATAGGACATTTTACTTATGCCCTGTATTCTTTAAGTGAGGAACCTCTGTGGATGCTCTAGTTGTTGGATATGCCTGGTTAGGTACATACCAAAGGGGGCATTGTACTCAATGATAGATCTGATGAATGCCGAATACAGTGGAACAGTGACTTCCTTGGAATTAGATGCCATACCTTTGTTTATAAGTTGTGCAACATAGAATGATTTCCTCACCACTGTAGACACATGATGATTAAAGGCTAGATTGCGATCTATGTGTGTGTCTCTAAGTCCCTGACTACTGGGTCAGCTGTAAGGGGTGTGTTGTCAATATGATAGTCACCAGGGATGGAAGAATTCCCAAAGGATACTATTATGCATTTCTTGGCATTTAATTTTAGTCCATGACTCTGACACCAGTTGTTTGTCTGTGTCAGCCCCTCCTGGAGAGCATTTGTGTCAGTGTGAGATTCAATGACAGCTCCTAATTTGCAATCATCTGCAAATTTAGTCAGCCAGAGACCACTGACATTGGCCTTGACTTCTGAGAAGTAAATGCCAAAAAGGAGCGGTCCAAGGACTGATCCCTGAGGGACTCCACTTGTGACTGGCTTCTTTGTAGAGGTGGAACCCCCAATTCTAACTTCCTGGGTCCTGTCTGTGAGTCAGTTGGCTATCCACCGGGTGACATGCGGATTTGTACCTAACCTCTTGAGTTTGTCAACAATGCCTGAGTTGGGTATTGTGTCAAATGCCTTGGCCAGGTCAAGGTAGGCAGTGTGAATGACTTTGCCCTCATCTTTTGCTTTGGTGACCTTCTCAAAGAAGTCCACCAGGTTGAGTAGGCATGATCTGCCCTTGGAGAAACCATACTGGGTTGGGTCCAGTGTCTGAAGGTTTACTATATCTCTATTGATCATCTCCATGATAATTCTTCCCATGGCTTTACATATAAGACTAGTGAGACTTATGGGTCTGTAGTTTCCAGGGTCTGTAGATGACCCACCTTTGTGCAGTGGGATGACTGTTGCCTTTCTCCATTCATGAGGCATGAAGCCTGTTTGGAGACTACAGTTAAATAGTAATTCCAGAGACCCTGATAGGTCAGGTTTCATGCTATTTAGAAAACATCCTGGGATATTGTCTGGGCCCATTGATGCAGTGTTCTCGGTCTTAGAGACAGCATTAAGGACCAGTTCCCTAGTGATAGTAGGGGAGTTATATTTGATTATATTTCCTGAGGGAAGTAACACACACAGCACCAAAAACAGCAAGGGTAGATGGCCAAAAACCAATTCCACAGCTCGAACAGGGCAAAACACCACCTTCCACGATACACCAAAAAGATAATCACGAAGCAGTAGTTGCAGTAAATTTTTATTATTGTAAACACAGAAGCAACACTCCAAAAATCGTCAGGTTTAGCGCTTTCATCTGACTACGATCAGACTTCATCAGAACCATTGATTAACAATTAATTAGATCTTTTAAAGTCATTTTGGCGCCAAAATCAGCAATTAATAAATAAATGATCACTTTTCCTAAAAATGTATATATCTTAATAGTAAAAATGAAAACAATTTCATCTAAATTAAAATCGAACCTAAAATATTCCCATAAAAATGGGTGTGCATCTCAAAACCCGAATATAAATCCATACAGGCAAGATGAGTAAAATTGATAGTAAAAATAAATAAAAATAAAAATAGATATGTACTAATGTGCTTGATCTCATGCACCTGCTGTAATATACCTATAATGATGTACTCCTGTATACATACTATTGTAATAGTAACAAATAGATAGATAGGTAAACTTCTTGCCTAGATTAATCCACGGTCCAAAAGTAAAAAGGGCTTGATACTAATACTATCATTAAGGCCGGGATGTGAAGTGGCGTCACAAAAAATCTGCCATTCACTTTCTTTATAGGCCAAGTAACTCTTCCAGTTGCCACCATAAACTACCATATCTACTTGATCTACTATGCTAAATTTGAACGCATGATCCTCACCTTTATCCATCACATGTCTACTTAAGGCATTTTTAGTGTCTTTCTTTTTAATTCTATATAGATGTTCATAAATCCTTGTTTTTAATCTTCTTTCTGTCTTGCCTATATAATAGGCAGGACAGGATACACATGTGGCAAGATAAACTACTCTTTGGCTGTTACAATTCCCCTTTATACTCCGACACACTGTGTTTAAAAAATTGTCTAATTTAGTAAACTTACTTTCATTTATGTTTTTACATTGATTACAGGAGCTGCATCTTTTAGTTCCACTTTTGTTTTTTGCAGGTTTAGATTTTGAGCTAGCTTCTAATAACTTTTTCAAATTAAATGAGGTCTTACATACACTAACAGGTTGACTACCTAGGCAGGCACTAATGTTTTCAGAGATGTTTAACAATTCCCAGTGTCTGTTCAAAATTTCTTTCACCAAATTTGTATATGGGTTGAACATGATAATGCATACTGTCCTATTAATTCCTGCACTTGTCTTGTTACTGGTCAAAAAAGGTTTTCCTAATAATGACTGATATCTAGTACCCCAATTGGTCTTAACGTATCCTGCCACTTTGTCTAACATGACTTTGGGGTATTTTCTATTCAAAAACATTTGATGAATACCCTCAATTTCATTTTCCATGATGTCTTTGGTAGAAGACATCCTGGCAGCATGGATACATTGCCCCTTAAAAACATTTCTGAAGATGTGTTGTGGATGACAACTACTGTATTCAATGTAGTCATTTGAGAAGGTTGATTTCCTAAAAATTCTCGAGACAAACCCTTCAGGAGTGTTACTTATGAATGTATCCAAATATGGAATACCTAGTTTCTCGAACTTAAAAGTAAATTTAAGAAAGTCAGTACTAGTGTTCAAATAATTAATAAATCTGTGTATGTCCTCAGATGACCCCTTCCAAATAATAAACAAGTCGTCCAAGTATCGGGAATACAGTAAAATGTTTTTATAGAATTCACTAGGAAAGAGAAACTGATTTTCCCACTCAAGCATGACCAGGTTGGCAAAGATGGGGGCACAAGAAGCCCCCATAGCTACCCCTCTGGTCTGCCTAAAGTGTTCTCCTTGAGATTGAATGTAATTATGGTCAAGGACTAGACCCATCATGTCCAAGATTAAACAAATTCTATCCCAACTAAGTCCTGAATATTTTTTAAGACTGTTTCCAAAAAATTCTAAGCCTGTAGAAGTAGGGATACAAGAAAATAAATCTTGGACATCAATTGTCAAGAAGATAAGGTCTTCCACCCATACTTCCGGAGTTAACCTACTCAAAAATTCCCAAGAATCTTTGATTAAGTGAGGGACACAACTGTAGACATGTTTGGTCCACTGATCAATCGTGACTCCTATATTGTAAGTTTTAGAATAAGAACCAGAAATAATTGGTCTAAAGGGTGGGTTTTCCAGGGTTTTAGGTTTTTAGGTTAGATTTTAATTTAGATGAAATTGTTTTCATTTTTACTATTAAGATATATACATTTTTAGGAAAAGTGATCATTTATTTATTAATTGCTGATTTTGGCGCCAAAATGACTTTAAAAGATCTAATTAATTGTTAATCAATGGTTCTGATGAAGTCTGATCGTAGTCAGATGAAAGCGCTAAACCTGATGATTTTTGGAGTGTTGCTTCTGTGTTTACAATAATAAAAATTTACTGCAACTACTGCTTCGTGATTATCTTTTTGGTGTATCGTGGAAGGTGGTGTTTTGCCCCATTTCCTGAGGGAAGGTTGAGGGGGAGAAAGGAGTAAAGTTGGAGCTGTATTTATCAGCCAGGAGGCTTTATATATCTTCTGGCTTAGTTTAGGTGGCTTCATTTACAATGAGCTCTGCACACAATTGTGTATTGCCTTTGAGGTTGCAGACATAGCTAAAGAATGCTTTGTGATTGTCCTTGGCCTGGAAGGCCAAGC
>NC_056736.1:466324362-466369362 GCF_019279795.1 Protopterus annectens | reverse complement strand
AGGCTGTCACATTGGTGCACTCTATTGGGAAGATTTTTAGTAAATTCTGTAATTTTATTCTACGTTCTTAATAGCTTAATGGGTGAAATGTATTGAATATTTATTATGTTGGCAGCAGCATAAAACAGACTGGGAATTAAAAGTGCTTAAGCAGTCCATAGTCTGGCTTCTGGTGTCCCATACAGTTTTGTTCTATATAGCATGCAACACTTCTGATTGTTTTTTATGATTGTGTAGTGATTTTGTTGATCAACAATAATCTTTAAGAGCACAAAATGGGTGACTTATAGTTGGATTGTCTTACTAGTTATACATAGGTGAGAATAGCAGGCATACATACACAGATGCACACACACATACACACACACACACACACACACACACACACATGCATGTATGTATGTATTTTAGCATTAACTATTAGTTAAAATTTATTACTAAGCTAATTTTCTAGTTTATTAAAAGCAGCAGTTTGTGTTTTTGTCTGGAGCTGGGAGAGAGTTAGCATGACAAATTAGGGTATAATAATCTACATATTAGATTTGTGAGCCTTTCTTGAAGTGGTAAATATTTTGAACAGTAAATATCCAAGGACAGAACCTTGAGGGACTCCTACTGTGCTAGGAGCAAAGTTTGAGTGATTGTCATCCCAAATGGTTGACAGAGTGATAACGTTTAACCTGTTAAGATCTAAGAGGTCAAATGAAGATGTGTATGTTTATTAAATAGAAGTCTATGGAATACAGTATCAGATGCTTTTGACAGATCAAGAAATACTGTAGAGGTTAGTGAATTATGATTAAGATTGGAAATTCTTGTATTTAACAAGGTTTAGAGGGCAGAGGCAGTGCTATGACCTGGATGAAACACTTGCTGATAGTGCTGATAAAAGTTGTTAATAAAGTGGCCCAAAAGTGTTTAAATATACACTTCTCTAAAATTTTGGATAAAGGGAACTAACTCTCTCTGAAATTTAACCTACTCCAAGGAATTCCCAGTACATTTCCAGTTTGTGGGTCAGATTCAGAATTGCTGCTACTGAGTCTCTCCAGAAATTGCCAGATCACCAGCTTTGGTTAGAGCTGCGGAGGTGTGGGCTCTGGCTTGGTCTCCCCACTGCTGCCTTTCCCATGTGCTTGCCCTCCATACCTGGCTGTATGTAACCACATGTTCTCCTCCCCCATGACAGGGTACACATCATCATCATAGCTTACTGCATGAGTTACCTCCAGAAACCCACTACTAATGTAGTGCTATCCCTGCTTGCTGCCTCCCCTAACTTTCTTCCCTACCTTATCGCAGTGGACATTGGTACCATATATACCCAGTTTGGTTACACTGAAAACATTTAACCCCAAGAAAGATCTAGACTCATACTATAAGTAGTGACATCCCTTTTTGCCTTTAGAATCCACCATGGTGGCTTAGGCTGCTTCGATTGATCCTCTTATAGCCACATGTAGTGGTGCCTCCTTCTTTTACTGTTGTGACCTGCAAGCTAGTCATAGGTTCTCTTCCTTCCCATCTCTTCAACAGTGTTGTACTCTCAGTCTGCCAACCAGATTCTCACATCCTCATGCAGAGTACTGACTTCTTACTCCCTTATAAAAAAAAAATGTCTGCTAGACTTTCAAGTGCAGTGGCTTGACATCCACTTACCCACATCCACTTGTTAAAACAAGTACCTATTTATGTATATAATCACTTGTTCTACCAGTTACCTTTCTTTTATGCTCTCTGAACACCTTTAGCCTGATCAATATTGGTCAGTGCACTACCTTGGCAAACAATTATAAATAATTAAATAAATAAATATATGCTTCATAGATCAATATAAAACATTCAAATAAACATTTAACTTCATCATACTCCAATTGATCTATGTTTATTATCTTGAAAACAATGTGCCTTGTCTTACTCCTGAAAAGAGTTAAAAATCTTATCCCCTAACACTAGTCAGTTGGTTAATTTGGTGTTGATTGCACACTCTTTCAGATGCTGAATAAATCTGTTAAAATCTCCCTGTTTTTTTAAACACCTTTATTAAACTATCAATAAGACATAGGCAAATGTACAGTAACAGAAAAGAAAACAGAGCACATTAACATTTTTCCATTTAAATACTTTATACGTTGTATGTTCTCTTTCTCTGTTTATGACAATTGTTTTTCAGTCCAATATTACATAAATCACAGAATTTATATGTTCCATTAAACCTCACTCTTCCTCCTGAACATTATTATGCATGCATTGCTCCCACAAATTACACTTATTTCTATGTAATGTGCTCCTTCCTTTTCAGAAGATCCCTTTTACAATTCTTTTGTCTTTTTTGCAATATTCAGTACTTCAAATACAGCTGGTTTAGATGTTGATTTCCATTTTCCAGTAATTGCTTTTTGGCAGCCAAAATAATTAAATTTAATAAAACCTTACTATGTTTAGACAATTCAGATCATGTCCCTCACCTCAAAATAATCACTTCTTTACTTACTGCCATGTGCTCCCCCAATATTTCTGACAGAGTACTTTGTAGGGACTTTTAAAATTTGCCAACTTATGACACTTCCAAAATATATATTTCCAGTTAACTCTTTCCTCCCCATCACACCTCTAACACTTGCTATTTACCCGAAGAAGAATTCTTTGAACTCTGCTTGGGGAATAAAAATACGTATGCAAACACCTCCAAGCAAAATCCTAAACCTTCTGTACTTTATTGCATAACTGGGAACCATACATGTGTCCTCCCATTATTCCCTTGCAAATTGCTTTTCCACTCTCTCCTCATTCTTTTCTAACTTCCTCTGACTGATTCTTATAGTTACTTTGACAAAAGGAGATACTGCCAGCACAGCTAACTGGAATTTTGTAAATAATTATGTCATTTGTGAATATCAAACTAATTTATGCAAGATGCTGGTGTTGCAAATGTATTAGAACTGTATGTTATATTAGATGCTTGTGCTACAAATTAGAACTGTATGTCATGTGTATATCAAACTGCTCTATACAAATGTTTGTGTTGAAAAGGTATTTGCAAAGTGCTGTGTTTAAAATGTATCCACAGTGTGACCTACTGGAAGAGAATAGAAATGTGCATGCACTATTGTAAGTGTTTAAATGCATATATTTTAATAATAGAAACTGGACTACAGGAGATTAACCTCAATCCAGCAAACTTTAGAAAAATATCTGAAATTAAGTTACTTTACAGGCTACACAATGAAGAGGCTATATCTCAGGTTTTCAATGCAGCTAGAGACACAACGTCTGTACTAGGAAGCTTTCTGTATTGTCCTTGGAGTGAACTAATTACTACCTCTGAAAGCATGGAAGACTGCAATTGTTTTATGACTTCTAGCATCTGCCCAAAGATATGAGCAAAAGCCCTTGGATGAGTATTTTTGCAGGTAGATGCTATATGCTATCAGCTGCCAGCAATGGAGGTTTTGGCCTGGGAACTAGATGTCAGATGACAAGAAGTTATGTCATTCTGTAAGCCATCCCAGCAGTAATATTTGAGATATTATTTTGAGAAGTCTCTTAGTGAGACAGGGCATTCTGTATTCTGTCTTGGACCTAACAACTAGAAGATCCATTCATCACATCTGCCTTGCTCTATTAGTAAGCTCTTAGGTTATAATATAATTCTCTTAGATTCAATCCGGAATATAATGAAGTTTAGTTTATATATTTTTCTTTATTTATTTGAAACTGTCCTGCAATGTCATTTTATATATGTCCTGTGGTTTGAACTCGGATGTCACTGTGAGTATATATATTTAGTATTGTCTTGTTCTTTTATTATTTATTATTAAATATATTTAAACATTTCATTGTGGCTGATCTTTGTAGTGCTATTAATGTTTTGAGAGTACTTGCATATTTATTTGGTGACACTGTGTGGGCTACTCCTAACAGCCTTGTTCTTGGTCAAACTACCACTTGTATTAATATTACTATCATTCAGCATATTTGGTACCCCTGGACGAGTCTTAAGGTAGCTGGCAGAAGGGACTGGTGGCAATGAAAACTACCTTATAGTCTGGGCAGAAGGGGGCATAGCTAGTAAACCTGTGCTAGCCTTACCCAGGCATATGTGTGTGTGTGTGTGTGTGTGTGTGTGTGTGTGTGTGTGTGTGTGTGTGTGTGTAAATCAAACCTCAAAAACTGTGTCTGTCAGTTACTTGTGCAGGGACATGAAGCACTGGTTGGACAGAGAGGTTGCTGGAGGTCTTGGCTTGGTCACTCAGCTAAGATCTCAACTCTATAGTTGTGTCAGTGGGGAGTCTTACTGGGTATCTGGAGAAAGAGGGAGAAACCAGCCCCGAACTGACTGTATTCTCTGTCTGCTCTTACGGGAAATTGCACTTGATGCAGACAGCTGCATCTGGAAATACTGTGTGTACCTGTTATCCTCTCAGTGAACATACCCCACTGTTGCCAGTGGTGAGGCTTAAGACTCCTTGATTACTGGTCCAGTGGCAGGTCGTTACAGTTACCATACAATATTTTATATTTTCTACCAAGTATTGCCTTTTTAACAGCAGCTTATGTTTTATATTTGACTAAACCTCTGCAAGAGCAGGTCTTTCACTTAGGACGCTTCTGTCCCTTCCTCATTCCATATATTCTGATATCAATCCGTGATACAGAAGTCAGTCTCTATTCTGCAGTCCTAACTTCTTCTTGGCCTCATTCCACTCTGTTACCTTTCCCTCTCTAGTTATTTGCTCCCAATACATTGGTTCCTTTGCCAGTTTTCTCCTGTAAATCCCAGCCCCCTCTTGCCTATTTTCTGTACCCCTTATTGCAGGCATCCCTATTGGCAAAATCTCGTCTCTCCATTCCCATTTTGGTTATGTGCTTAGAATACTTTCTACAACTTTATGAATATAATAATCTATATGGTGGTAACTATTCTCCTTAAGGATCTGCATCCAAAATCCCACTCTCTCCTTATTTCTTGAACTCACCCCTGCTTCATCAGTATCCCTTTCCACTTTGAATTATAACCTTTTGCTTGTTTAAGTATATGAGATTGATTATGTAGCACTAAAATATCCATTCATATCAGGTAATCCTAAACCAACTTGTTCAACTGGGAGGATCAAGTTAGCCCACTTAATTCTTGCTTTCATTCCCTCACAGATAAATTCCTTCAACTCTTTACTACTAATTGACCACAAAACCTCCACTAGTTGATGAAACTATGTCTGATGTGTATATAAAACTAAATGGTCTAAAAACAACTCCTCCATTTTTACATTGTAGAAGAAACTGGCATTGATCTTGGCAATTAGGGTTTGTCTTTGCCCCTCCCAGTACTCAAGTGTCTGATGTGGAGGACCAACATTTACCTTGCATAATGGTGCTGCTTTCCTCTTTCTTCAGCTTACTCTTGATTTGCATTTCAGTCTATTTTATTCTCTCAGCTGTCTCAGACTTCAGTTATTTCATCTCTAGCTTAAGTCTCTATAACGTGACTTGGTTTTGAGGTCCCATGGGGATAGGTTTGTCTGTTCTTTTCCCTGCATGTGGGCTTTGGTCCAGCTGCACAGGAAGCTGCTATCAGGTCCTCCTTAGATATACTGATACGCAAATGTCCCTGAGTTTTGCACTCCTTACACTGAAATCTTGACATTTTTTCCAGAACTAACTTCTACCTGTTTCTGAAAGTACTCTAGCTGAAAAATAAATTAACTGCTGTGCAATCTATACCTCTGTATATTTACCAAACATGTTATGACAAAACTAGGTTGCAGGCTAAATAAATCCAATTACAATATCTACATCACTGATCACTAGCATGAAGAAGAAGATAGACAGGGGCTATGGTCCACAGGTCTGCTCCATTAGCCTCAGCTAAATTATCTTCATTTAAAATCTGATGTCCACCAGAGGTGTGGCCCCTTAATCTCCACGGGCCATTATGGAACTTCAGCCTCCTGTTACCTCTTCTGTGGTAAGCCTAATTGCATTAGGTATTATAACGCAGTATAGCAACTCATTCATGCTTACTGAAAACCCATTATTGCTATCTCACAATGATTCAGTATATGAGAGGTATAATTATTTATCAAACTTGGATACTATCTTCCTATCAGCAGCCAAAGGGAGATCAAACAATCAGACCAAGCCAGAAACATCAGTAGGTAAAACAAGATAAAATTTCCAGCTTTATTAAATACTCATTACCATGGTCATTATACCACTAATTTCACCTTATGGTAGCTACAGTCTAAAAATTGTGCAGTAAGCATTTCATATTGGAAATTTAAAACCTGTTCATTAGTATTCAATCACATTGTTTTTAACATCTGCTCTTTTAAAATATTTTTAAATGTAAAAGAGGGGTGCATATTTCTTCAATGTAAGTATGTGGTCTTGCTCACTTTTTTCTGTAGACTATCATATCTAAAATTCTATCGTGTTTTACATAACTGAATATCTAAAAAATTAATTATGCAGTCTGATAAGCTCATTTTAAAACTTTAAAAAATCTACAGTGTGTGTGATGCAATTAATAAAACTATTCATGTCATGGACACTGTATTTTGGTATAATAAGCGCTTTCATTCCTTTATTTAAATCATTACATTGAACTTCATCAGATAAAATAACTACCTCACTTCCTTCTTATATACAGGTACCAACTCAAATCAGATTAATTAATTAAATTAATTAATTCACTTCACTGAATACTTTTTGGTTACCTCTTTATATGAGGTTAATATTTCTAACTACAGAATGGATTTAATTCTTGAAGAATTCAGTCTCTTAATTCTTGAAGAGTTATTTTGTGAATACCAGTTTGATGATGAGGAAATGAGATTTCTGAGAGTAAAAAATCTGTTGGTTCTATCGCTTTTTGGTATACCAAAGGTCCACAAATCAGTAATAGACCCCCCCCCCATTGAGACCAACAGTAGTATCAAGAGGTTCAAAGACCAAGCCCCTGGCTAAATTAATAGACTATTGCTTGAAGTCATTTTTTGATGACAAAGCCCATGTTCTAAAAGACTTTTGGCACCTGTTAAAAAGTTTAGCACATTGTGACTACAAGGAGAATATCACTTTTCTTTGCATTGATGTTAAAGACCTGTTTTTGTCAATCCCCCACCAAGATGGGATGGAATATTTCATTGAAGCACTATCGAAGGGAAGCAGGTTATCTCAAGATTCAGTTTTTGTAATAGCTAGTCTTATGGACTTAGTACTCAAACACAATTTTGTGTGGTTTCAGAGGGAATACTTCAGACAGACTAAAGGAGTTGCTATGGGGCATTTTCAGCCCCTTTTTTTGCCAATATTCTGCTGTGGAATTGGGGGTCCCAGTATATTTTGGTTCAGAGTTTTAATCATCCATTCATAAGTACTACAGATGTATGGATGATATTCTGATTTTATGAGATGATGAAGTGGATAAGATTCCACAGTTTATAAACGACATCAGCTCTACCACTAGTTTTTTATCATTTACACACAGTATGGAGTATGGTTCTGTTAACTATTTGGACATTCACCTATATAAAAATACAGAGAAGCAGCAATTTGAATCCTCCATTTATAGAAAAGCTACATACTCCAACAGTTTTCTCCACTATGACAATAATCACCCCCACTGGCAGAAGAAGAATTTGGTCAAGGGGCAGATGATTCGACTGTCAAGGCTGACAATGGAGGATGAAAGGTTGCATCACAAACTTTTGCAACTAAAAGGAATGTTGGAGGATAGAAAATACCCAACCAGACTACTGGAGGAACAGGAGAGTTTGGTCTTTAAAGATAGAGCATCAAATTACCCTCCTATTCTTAGATCCCTGGACTTTCAGTCACAGGAAAAAAGGGAAGTCTTGGGGGATGATGTTAGTTGTGTATTAACCTATGGTTCCTTTTCCCCTATAGTGAAAAAGATCATTGAGAAGAACTGGCAGGTGGTATTTGGAGCATTTGATTTATTAAAATAATGTGGGTACAACTCCAAAATTTATTTATAGGAAAGATAAAAATATGAAGAACCTTTTGGAAAGCAAAGGGCAGAAGAAAAAAGAGAGGAAAGGGAAAATGAAAAAGTGTGGACCCTGCAGAGAGTACAGGTATGTATATCAATGAGACTACTTATATTACCATAAGAAATCATCAAAGGGTTTTCTCTGTACAAGGAAACTATGACTGTAATACCAAAGGAGTGATTTATATTGCTTCATGTAAGTCATGTACTTCTTTTTATATAAGAAAAAACTGAAAATACACTGAAAAAAAGAATTTATCAACACACACATGCTATTAGAAAAAAACAGCTCCCTGGGTTGAATGACAGAATTTCAATAAGTAGCTTATTAACATTGAAATCAGAAGTCATTTAGCACTGAATAATGGAAAATAGTGAAGGACATTTGTACAAGGAATAGCTTAATGTGTAAAAAACATTTTTAACAAGTTTTTTAATAATATATTTTAGTAGATATTTTTAGGCATTTTTTGAATTAAAAAGTCGGCTTCTTTAAAAAGTGAATTAATTAATTTAATCAATTAGTCCAATATGAGTTGGAGCCTGTATATAAGAAGGAAGTGAGGTAGTTGTTTTATCTGATGAAGTTCCATGTAATGATTTAAATAAAGGAATGAAAGCGCTTATTATACCAAAAGACAGTCTGTGACATCAGTCAAACATGGGATTCGTGGTTTCTAATAGAGTTTTTGGTTTTATTTCTTTGGTTAAACTATTCATGTACAACAGTGTACCACTCCATAACATAAGCATATCATCAGCAAATCTTTTATAGAACAAAATATATTCATAAAATATGTTGTTACTACTAAAAATAAATTCCTCTTCCAACACGCTCATAACGGGTCTATATTATAACAGCGAACTCTTAAAATAGTGAACACTGTATAATCGACCCTAAAATATCGAAATGGCAAAATGCGGAACACACAGAACAGTGATTTTTTTTCCTCAGGGGAAAAAAACAATGATCCGTAAAAAAACAAAAAACAAACACAAAATAAAGTGGGAGGTTTTGTCCCCCACACCACCCCTACTTAAATATACCAACTCTGACATTGCACCACAGTGGAGGAAATGGCAAGGTCCCAAAAACAGCCCAGTGATTTTTTTCCTTTCCCTTGGGAAAAAAAAATCACTGTTCCGTGCGATCAGGATTTCGCCATTTCGATTTGAAAGGGTCAGTTAAACAGTGTTCGCTACTTTAAGCGTTCTCTGATTTAATAGGGACCCCTCATAACTGTATAGGCATATGGGTTTGCTACAGTGGTTCCCATAGCAACCCATTGCTTTTGAAGGTAGTAGTTATCCTGAATAACAAATACATTATTTTCTAAAACAATTGTTAGCAGTTCACATAAAATGTTTATAGAAGCATTGCTTTTAATTGTGAACTTTCCTAAAAATGTTCTTATTGCTTCAACTCCATATGATTTAGGTATTACCATAAAGAGAAAATTTACATCCAAAGTAACAAATATATAATTCTCCTTTTTGTTCTCCTTATAACAATGATAGAACTTTTCTAAGAATTCATTGCTATCTTGTATATAGCTTCTCATAATAAAAACATTCCCTTTAATTGCTGTTTCAAATATATGGAAACAGGCTCCATTATCCAGCCTCAAGACAAGATTATAGGTCCTATTGGTGGATTTTCTAGATTATCATGAATCTTTTTTAAACCATAAAACATTGGTGTCATAGGCTAGGGAACATTTACTAAACCAGTATTGACATGTAATTCGTATATACGGGCATTTACTGTGGAAAGTCTAGTAAACCTGGTAAGGTCCAATTTAGAACATATTATATTATCTCTACACAATGCTAGGAGTCTTACCAAAAACTCCCTGGTCTTGAGGCCCTCCAGCAACTTCAACACTTTCATATATGCATACTTACAGAAACATGATTCAAAGCAATGAAAGCATGCCCTCTATTCCTGAGTTTAGTGTCTCTCTTGTCTTCATCCCTGTTAGCAAATGTGAGGGATTATTAGTGTTAAGGAGTTCATCCCCTCATGACTGATTCCTCAGGATACCAAAGGTTTTGTACCAAGTGAATGGAGAACAGCTACAGTCATTCCCCTACATAACGGAGGACCTTCCACAGACCCATAAGTCTGACCAGCCTTGCAAAGCCATGGAAATACTTATCATGGAACTAATTAATCAAGACATACTGAACCTCCAAACATTGGACCAGTCTCAATTTGGATTCATCATGGACAGGTCATGCTCTAATGGATTTTTTGAAAAGGTCACCAAAGCAATGGATGAAGGCAAAATGATACACACCGCATTACCTCAATCTGCTCAAAGATTTTCACACAATTCCCACTCAGGTGTAGTAGAAAAGATAAATAAACTGGAAATATACCCCGGTGTGACCTGCTGGATTTCCAGCTAGCTCACAGATAAGATGCAGGAAATCAAAACTGGGAAAGTTACCTCCACAAGTAACAATCTTAAACCTTCTGGACTTCATTTAATATTTGAGAGCCATGCAGATGTCCTCGCATTGTTCCTTTATAAATTGCCTTTCCATTTTCTTTTTTCAGTGTTTTCTAACCTCCTCTGACTGATTCTTATAGTTATTATGCAATACTTGTATAGCCTACTAATTATCCATTTTTAATAAAGTGTTTGTATTTATTTAATTTTATAAAAACTTGTAGCTGATTGCATATTTACTTATTAGTTGATAAGAGGACACTTGTTACTATGTTATTAAATGATGACAAGCTGCTGGCATCCACTTCTTATTCTCCAGCCTGCCCTGCTATGCATTATCAGCTATGTTTATAAATTATTTGGCTTATTAATAGGAGTGAAATCAGCAAACAGGATTTCACCAGTCAGGTAATCTGAGTAGGTGACAGATGTACCTTGGACCATAACAGAAAGATGTAGTGCTGATGAATATTACCACCTTTGTTTGGAAATTAAGGTGTGTGTGTGTGTGTGTGTGTGTGTGTGTGTGTGTGTGTGTGTGTGTGTGTGTGTGTGTGTAAAGTACCCAGAGAGAGTGGTTAGAAAAGGGTCTGATGAGCTAGGCAAAAGACTCTGCTCAGCGGTGTTCAGTGTGAAATCCATTCTTGAATGTGGATGGCACAGGCCCTTACCCAAGGCAACTATGCATATTTCCTGTGTGACTGGCAAAAGACTCAAAGTGGGCATAAGTTTCCACCAAGGCTACATTTTGTCTTCTTCCTATTTGTGTCATTTTCTTGGATATGCTATCAAGGTGCAGTCAAGATTTGGACAGCATCCAGTTTGGGGATGTCAGATTTGCATCATTGTTACATGCAAACGTTCTCTTTCTTGGCCACAAGTGCCTGATCTCTAGCATGCAGTGGAGCAATTTGGTGCTCATTGTGACCTGGTTGGGATTAAAATTATCACCTCCATATGGCACACCCCTGGACTTCTTAGTATTAAATTCATAGCACTGACCTTTAAAATCATAGGAGAAAATCAGAAAGAGAAGTAACTTCTTATAGTTCACAATAAAAGATTTGTATATACTAGACTCTATTAATAAATAATAATAATAATTTTATATATATATATATATATATATATATATATATATATATATATATATATATATATGTATGTATATACAAATACATAATTTTTTTATATGTATACCCATGTACAGGTCTGACTATATGAGGAACATCAACACCCTAGGAAGAGCATGGAGAAATTTTAGGGTCAAAATTAGAGTGCTGTGCATAAATCATTGCAGTTGAGGATATGCCAGATGATTGCCTCCAAGAAAAGAATGACTGCTGTCTGCAGGTGAGGGATGTACAGATATCTCAAGTGAAAGAATTATCTTATAATCTTGTTCATGAGTAATGGATGAAGGAATTGAGACAGTAACCAACACATAGGTGCAGCAGCAATAGTACTGCGGACATTTATGAAAGTTCTGTATTGTGTATCTGCTGAGATAATGGAGAACACTGGACTAAAATAGTGTCTTTGCATGACGGCGGAAGTGTTGCGGTATAAGCATCGTTTTACCCGCTTGCGCTGCTGTCAGTTGTTGTGTCTTTCGGCTTATCCAGGTTAGGGGTTGCCACAGCGGAGCTCCGGTCCGCTAATGTTTGACAGTGGATTTTTACGTGCCGAATTACCAGCCCTGATGCACAACCTTCATCGAAGGCATGCCCATTCACGCATGCCTCCACACAGAAGACGCTCTAGCTGAGAATCGAACGGGACAACGTCTTGCTGTGAGGCGACAACGCAACCGCAGCACCACTACCACGGGCTATTTTAAATCATAATAGAACTATTTCAATCCAGCATTCTTTATTATTGCCAAACCTTTTATTTTATTATCTTTCTGAGCTTGTAGGAGCAATATTTAAAATCTGTCCCTATTTTGTGGGTCTTTACACCACCCCCCCCCCCATCATTTTTGGTTTTGCCAGATTTCTTGAGTTAAGAGGTTGAGAGATATGGAAAAGAGGAAACCCTAATTCTGTCAAGTCTCCTTAGATATCCCACTCTTGTCATACACAATTTCCAATTCCAGTGCTACTACTGGTGAGCATTATTAATAAAAATGCTGCAAGCACAATGGGTACCCATGTTACTTTACACAAATGTTCCATACAGCCCTATTCAGTAAATACATTGGGATTACCATTGGGCAACTTAATTAATTTGGTCCATAACTCTCAAATGGACAGATTTTTGCCTCATATTTTTGTCTTGCTTCTCATACAATTTGTGGTTTTCTGGAAAATCACTGAGGACTGAGACAGTATACATTTCACTTTCATGCTTCATATCCTCCAGAGAAATGCAAAACAGAAATCCTATTATTTTAGCAACTTTCCAAGTTTATACGAGCAGCATTTAAAATCTGCCCCTATTTTTGGAACCTTCACCCCCCACCCCCATTATTTTAGGCTTTGTCCAGATTTCTTGCAGTATAAAATTGAGAGGTGTATTTCAGAGCAAACGGCTGCTCTGCTCAGATTTTTTTTTGTAAAGCCTTTTATTTCAACAAAGGGCACGTAATGGTATATGCTTATTTACCGTACCCGCACAGAATACATAGCTCTCTACCAACACGGGACAAATTTCAAAAGAAACTGAGAAAAGGCCAAAAAAATATCACGGACAGAGACACTTTTTAAAATATTAGTGCTATTAACCTGAGACATTCACAGAACCACAGCATATGACTTAACATGCATTTTGTGAAGTGAAAGAAATGTACAACTCTTAATTAATTGTCATTCTTCATTAAGTTTAAGTAACGCCGCAGTGGCAGGGTTGCAACCTTTTCAAATGGCCAAAGTGGGATATTTTTGGTACAAACATCAGATTTTACAGGCTGACACATACCCAGGGTCAGTACAAAGGATAGAAATTAACTTTTTTGCCTAAATAAAAGCTTATTCTTGTAGCATTTAGTTGCTTATTCTGTTTCTTATAACATTTAGGTATTTTAGATACAGAATAACTGTTTTATGCAACTATTGCATAAAATTTAGGAAATAATGTTGTCCTAAAATCTCTGGACATTTGCCATTTTTACCATTTTTTGTCAGGACACAACTGCCCCTCGCAAAGTGGGACACGTGGTAATCCTACGCGGTGGTCGCAGTAAGAGATTCGCCTATTCCATTCTCGGCTGGAATGCCTTCTGTGTTTAGTTTGCATGCATGTCCTCTCCGCAGTCTAGTGGCCTCCGAAAGACAGACGTGAATGGGCGTGCCTTTGCTGAAGGTTGGGCGTTGGGCCGGCTACTCGGCACAATAAATATCTACTGCCAATCATTAGCAGACCAAATATACGTTGTGGCGACCCCTGACCGTAAAAGCCGAAAAGGCCGACAACGTTCATTAAGTTTAAGTCACCACATTTCCTGCAAAAGTTATCAGTTTTAGGAGTGATTAAGAGGGACAGGACTGAGCTAAAATTTGAGTCAAACTCAGGGACAGTCAAGAGGAACTTGCCAGTAGTGGAGATATTCTGGACTGAGCTTATCTCGAGGAGTCGAAATTCATAGACTTGAGTTACGCTCACTCTGTTGCTATCAATTATTGCTTTTGCTGGGCACCGTATCGCCCAAGTTGTAGAAACTGTATACTCTTACAGCGTGCCATCAATTCTCACAAAAATTAGCTTATAGACAAAGCACCATGGTTAGTGAACGCATTTGTACGACCTTACTAAGGGTAAGACCAACAACTAAGTGCAAATTACTTTTTAGATACTTAGATGCTAGCTTTAATATAGTACCTACAAAGTCACTATTTTACTGGTTTGTTTTGCAGTTATTTAGAACAAGTAAAATAGCAAAAGCCTTGCAAGCCCTAAACTGGAAGTAGCACGAAAACACTAATAGCGTTGAACTATCACGTGATTTATGTAGTTGCCGTACTGAACTCGCGATGGGAGAAGAATAATTTGATCGTCATGGCAACGGGCATTGCGCTATAGGACAACAATAGTAGAGGCAATTGGATGTGAGAGAAAGTGTTTTTAGTAAGCAGGGTAAGTTGGCTATATTCATAAACGTTTTCGTTTTAGAGCTAGAATGAATTTTATTTGGGACGCGCAGTAAATTAAACTAAACCACTGAGGTCTTGAAGCACTTGCGTTATTCTGGAGCGGGCACCACGTTGATAGTAGTAAAGTTCTTCTTAGTTGTTAAGGTACCACGTTTAATAGGTTGCTTGATGTAGTACCTTTACGATTTTCTAGTTTACCTACGATTGGGGGGACATCATCATACAATACAAATTCCACTATAGTTTTGAGCGCATAACCGTAGTACCACTTACGTGACTTAGAGTGAGATGACTGAGTTTCGGGACATGTGCAGGGAAAACTATCCTGTTAATTCTCTTTGTAAGCGGTAGTGGACCCCTTAGCTCACCTTTTATCTTAAGATTTAGTTGGGAAGATGTGAAGCATACCTCTCAACTTTCTAGATTTTCCCAGGGTGCCTAGATTTTTTGTTTCATATTTTGGTCTATTCCAAATAAAATGTGTGGCTTTCTGGAAATTCACTAGGGCTTGAAGTAATTAAATGTATTTGTTTTATCGACATTTTGATTACCGGGAAAGTCCGACTGGGTATGAACCCATTTTCACTGGAGGCCCGGGGAGAAAAACTCCAAAATATTACAAAACATTTGAAGAACAATAATTTTGCAGACTTTAAAAATAAAACAAAAAAAATGCAGTTTAAATAATTATACCAAATTAGGCATAATATGAAAGCATTGGTTAAGAACAGCTATATAACAATGATTTAATAGAGAAGTTTTACCCAGTTAGTATACTTCGAACAGGAATTGCAGTACAAAGTGAGAAAGAAGCAGGCTTAGGTATATTTAGAGAGAAAGCCAGGAAAGAGAAGTTGATAGAAGTAAGGAAGTGAGTGAAGAGGGAAGAGTGAGGACGAGATGTGAGGTATGAAAAAGTATTTGTTTACAATTGAGGATATCGTTTATTCTGAAATTGAGCAAGAAAAGGGTCAGCTTTTGGCTAGGAAGCCTTTCTGAGTGGTTTTGAAGGATGAGAGGAAGCGAGGGTGTGTGTTGACCTGATGGACAAAGATAAGGTATTCCAGGTTTAAACAATGACCGATATTTAAGTTTCAGACTTCGTATTCTTCAGAAAATGCATGCTAAGACAAAACCTGTTTGAGCAACTTTTTAAGTTTATAAGAGTAATATTTAAAATATGTCCCAATTTTTGGGCTTTTGTCTAGATTTACTGCATTGAGGTTGTGAGATATGACATCAGTACCATTACAAATGGAATTAACAAAAACACTAGTTTGCTAGTATTGGTTGTCGCTGTGACAAGTAATAGCAGTGTGCTACAAAATGTTTTACAATAATAATACATTGAAAGTAATGACTAAATTGTACATGTGTATAATTGTTGTCAAAAGGGATGTGACAAATTTGATGTAACTGATATGTGCTCCATAAAAGTCTTACGTTACACAAATTGTTCCAAGATGATAGCTGAAGTTAAACTTTGCTGGGGCTAGCACTTGCTAAACAACACTATTTTTGTAGTGCTACCTAAGGGAGTGAGGTGAGGGGGCATTAGTCCTTTTGCAAAGTATAACAAAAAGTGGAGTTGCAGTAACTGTTGCTTTGGCATACGTATTCCCAAAACATATTGAGAAAAATTCAGTATGTAATCCCATTGAATAATACTTGAACCTTTTTACCTTTTGCAGTTGTACCTTTTTTAAAGCATTTGAAGCAGTTATGGAGAACAGTGGGCGATTGTTTATATTAGGATACACCGTCATACTTCATGCAGGCATGTGTCAGCATATTTAGTTAACATTGTCATCTACAGTACCTACGCAGTGGCTGATTTATCATTACTCTTTCACTACAGTTTCAATTTAGTGCTAAATGGGAGTGAATAGAAATGGTAAAGAACATTTTTTGCTAGGTATTTCAAAAGATGGTTTATGAACAAAGCATTTTAAGTATAGGTTAATGGTATTAAGATCATAGAATACATAATTTAAGATGCATTTGAGCTTTCACATCTCATTTTATTTACATCCAACATCTACTTTTTACTGTTAATATTTAGTCAGTTGTGTGCTATTGGCACCATTTTATAAGCTGTTCAAGTAAGTAATATAAAAGTCAGCTAATGTACTGTCTTTTTTATGTACATATAAAACAGCTTCACAGTAGTTATTTGAGAGGAAGCAAATGGATTCATGGCACAAGTTAAACTGGCATCAGTATTCTCTGCTGCAAGTTACACACAGTCCATTAACCTCTGTTATTGCCGGATTGGACTTGCATTACAAATAGGGAAGTGGGCTATCAAAGGTGCTTTATTATGAAGTTTATGGAGCACTGCACCTGACTAGTTATGTTTGATTGACATAAAAATGCTAACTCCTAGGCTTAAGCTTTATATATTTTGAAGAACTTTTAAGTAGTTTAGAGAGTAGTTATACTTCTTGTATTATTTTTTTCTTGGGGGGGGGGGGTGCTTGCATTCTCACAGCCATGTTGACTATCGCAATACAACTGGCTTTAGGGCTGTGTGCATGTTCTAACAAGACTAAGACACTTAGAGCACAGAAACTGTCAAGCTCCATACACACAACCAGTCACAGATACTGGATTTAGGTCCATATACACTGCTGGTTCTAGCAGTTTAATAGAAAGTCACGATTGCTGCTCTCATTCAGAGGTACCTTTGCTGTTGGTGTACGTTTTACATCACACTTGTCCAGATCACACCTGCTAAAATAATCACAGGAATAGTAAACATTATAACCAAAATATGTCTTCTGTATTGTAATCAGCTTTTCCTAGATGGACTGCAGTTTCATTATCTGAGTTACTGCCCAGATAACTGCTGCACATTTAAAAAGGTAATGTTGAAACACAGAGACTAATTTATTTATTGCGTTCATTTATTTTGTTGACTGAGTATGTTTGGCTGGGTAGTGTCTGTCTACCTTGGAAACCTGGGAAGAGCTTCAGTTAAGCACTGTGGTATACACAATACCTGAATGTAGAATCATTACAAAGAACATTAAACAGAATCATGTTAGAATGCAGTAAATACTCACAACATTTATGAGCAGTAAAGTATTTCAGAAGTAGTCATGGTAGAAGTACTTGAGTGCTGTGTTAAAAATTTCAGGGATAAAGTCAGCTAGATAAATGCTGTTTGCTTTGATGTTGCAAGGGATGAGTACAGCAGTAGTCTTCATAAAATTAAGCTTACCTACTAAAAAAATATAGTAGTAAGAAAGATAACTGACAGCAAAAACATAGCACAATCATGTGAAAACTATTTACATGCAGTACAAAATTATGTAATACTGTTTGGACAAACTGTGGTGGAGTCTCCATATTTGTCCAGAAACATATTGGTTCCAGGCAGATCCCTAGGGACTCTCATAAATCGGCCCTAGGACCTATACAAGCCTAGCCATAACAATTCCCTGGCTATTTCTTCCCACACTATTTACTTCTCTGGACCCCTGGAGTGTGTGGCCCTGAGAGATTAGGATTTCTTTAAGTGTAGCATCTCCAACAGCTCTGGGTTTGACATGGCCTTGTATGTTAAGCAGAGATCGCCTCGGAGTAGACGATATGCGACAGAGTATAGCTGGAGTTTTTTAAGGCGGTCAGCATAGGGCATCTGCTTTAGGCCTGTGATTGTTTTAGTGAGGTATTTCTGTGGCCTTTCCAGTTGTTGATATCTTGAGAGGTACATACCAGATGGGGCGTTGTACTCTATAATGAGTCTAATGAGGGATGAGTACAGTGGGACAATGACCTCCTTTTTTCTGGATGAAAAGCTCTTAGTGATGAGGTGTGCCACATAGAAGGATTTCCTGACTGTTGTAGCGATGTGGTTATTGAAGGTGAGACCACTGTCCACCTGTGTCTCTAAGTCTCTTTTCACACTTTTGATGTTTAGTGTACTGCCACCTATGTGGTAATTCAAGGGTACATGTTTTTTCCCCAAAGGGGATAGCTATACATTTCTTGGCATTGAGCTTGAGCCCATGGCTCTGGCACCAAGCATCTGTTTCTGTAAGGCCCTTTTGTAGAGTATCCACATGATTTGGAGATTCAGTAATGGCTCCCAATTTGCAGATGACTGCAAACTTTGTTAGCCAGAGTCCCTTAGTGTTGGCCTGTACTTCAGAGAAGTAGATGCCAAACAAGAGAGGTCCCAGGACTGAACCCTGAGGTACTCCACTTGTCACTTGTCTGGACCTGGATTTGAAGTCAGCTACTTTTACAGTGTAGGTTCTGTCAGTAAGCCAGTTGGCAACCCATCGAGTGACGTAGGGATTAATGCCCAGCTTAGTACGTTTATCTATGATTCTAGAGTGGGGGATGGTCAAAGGCCTTGGCGAGGTCCAGATAGGCTGTGTGGACTGTCTTACTCTCGTCCATGGCTCTGGAGACTGATTAGAAGAAGTCATTCAGGTTCAGGAGACAAGATCGGCCCTTCACGAACCCAAACTGGGTGGGGTTCAGTGTTTGAAAGGTTGCCAATGTCTTTGTTTATAAGTTCCATGATAATACGTTCCATGGCCTTGCAGATCAGGCTCGTCAGACTGATGGGGCGGTAGTTCCTGGGATCCAAGTTGGATCCCCCCTTGTGGAGTGGGATAACTGTAGCTGTGCACCACTCAGCGGGCACGAAGCTTGAGGTGAGGGTATGATCAAACATGACACTTGGGTGAGGTGCCAGTTCATTTTGTAGTTCATGTAGTTCACAGCCCGGGATGTCATCTGGTCCCATGAATGCTGTATTCTTAGTTTTGGAAAGTGCGTTTTTTACCTGTGTGGCCGTTATTACCAGAATTTGGCAATCTTCCAGTATTGAGATGGGCCATTTAGGGGGTGAGAGGGGGGGTTAAGTTGGCACTGAATCGATCTGCCAGGATATTGGCAATATCCTTGGGATCAGTATATTTAATGCCATTCTGTTGTAGCTCAGAGCAGATCTGAGCATTGCCATTTAGATTCTTGACATAGTTATAGAATGCCTTGTGGTTGTCTTTGGAATCTTTGGCAATTTTTTTTCTTAACTAGCTTTGGAGGATTTTATGAGGGATCTCAGCTTCTTACTGAGGCTGGTAAGGGAGTTTTTTGCATTCTGGGATTTTCCTCTTTTCTGCAACAGTTTCTTCCTTTTGTTGTAAAGTTTGTTTATGGCAGGAGACGACCAGATTGGCTTCATTTTTTTGGAGGAGTGCATCTTGGTTCTGTTTGGGATGACACGATTTATGCATGAGTGGATGTGCTCGTACATTGCCTTAGTGTAGGAAACTAAACAGCCTCTGCAGGGCTGAAACCCAGGACTCTGTACACTACAGTCACAGTAGTTAACCACTAAGCCATTACAGCAAACTGACCTCATTGAACTACAGTCTTTCTAGGTAGGATAAAGTTATCAATTAACATCTTACTATAGAACACATTATTTGTCCTCTGATGACCGTGTAAGACTTCTCAGTGTTCTAAATGGTATATTAGTGAAAATTCCTCATGTTTTGGGTGATTTTAACTACCTTTAGTAGATGGGGACACATATATCTCCAAAGTAGGATATTTCTAACGGTTCATAGACTTAATACACAAAAATTCACTTGAGGAGCTGGTTAATAAACCTAGAGGGCAGCTGGTTAATAAACTTTCTAGAGGACACAGCTTTCTTAACCCAGATTTTGGGCACAGCATTCTTGACCCAGTTCTTTAAATATGGCCCCCTTTTGCACTATTCCTCTTGTATCTCCTGATGTCTGACCATAAACTTATTAGCTTCTATAAACTCACAAAACCTCCTATAGCAAGGCTCACTGAATTTAAGGACTACATACATGCTTACTGCAACTTACTTGATGATGAAATATCAAAATTCAGTTATGGCTGCATCTCCTGTTACTGTAAGCAAACTCTTAAAGAATTGTATACCCATTCAGAAAAATACATAGAACTAGCAGTCTCCATCAGTTGCAATAACCATTGGAAATTCAGAAACAAACGTCCTGGTGGTCCACTGACATAAATAAACTGCAACAAAAGAAAAAAAACTCCTTAAATTGTTTAGAAGATCCATAACCCCTCTTTTCAAGGATAATATTGAAAATATTACAAAGTAAAAATGGAAGAGTGCTGTTAGGTCTACTGAATGAGTCCATGAACTTAGGCTAGCCTCTGAAGCCAATAATTACAAAACCTTCTTTAGCTATGTTAGAAAACTAAAAAAGCAATTTTTCACTTTGCTATGAACTTATTCAGAATCATGCTTTCTTTTCTGACCCAAAAGATATTACCACTATCCTTACAAACAAATTTAATGCTGACTTCACTCCTAAGACTTCTGTTCAAAGCCCCCCAAATATCTAAATCTATTACTTCCTGAATTATCTGTAAAGATCTTTTGCTGAAAGTGCTAACCAAGTTCAAAAGTGCTTCTTCCATGTGACATGACAGTATGCCTAACTGATTCATTTACAATGTTAAAGGTGTCCTCCTAGATCATCCATCTACATGGGGTTGGGGTGTTACTTCAACAGTGACAAACATCTACAGCCAAGGTTTACACAACCTGGAGGATAGCCCTGCCATAGTAGTTCTTCCACATCACACACTTGCTCACACACACAGTCTTGACCCGCAGCAGCTTGGCTTTTTGAAGAGTAAATCTTTCTTAATTTTGTAAACCTCTTTGAAAGGAGTATGGAGGCTGCTGATAGTGACCTGGACAAGGCCTTTTGATGGCATTCCCCCTAAAAAAAGCCAAAAGTTTTAAACATTGATCCATATATGGTAAGGTGGATAGCGAACTGTTTGAAAGATAGAAGCACATAGTGCGAGTTGCAAGCGCCACATTACAAAGTATGAAAATGACCAGCGTTGTTCATCAGGGCTTGATGCTGGGACCTCTCCTTTTCTGGTATTTACTTCTCAAACCTTCAAGCAGAGAACCAAGACTTCTGGCTAACAACGTTGCAGGTGCCTGACAACTGGGGGTTGTTGTTAAGTTATGCTGTGATGCCCGTGAACTGGCCCAGCAATCAAGGAGCATCAGTCCTCACCACTACACCAGTGAGGGGTGTCTCTTATAGGAGGAAAGGATAACAAATACATACAGTAAAGTGCAATTTCCCTTAAGAGCACACAGAGATCAGTCAGTCTGGGGCTGGTCACTTCCTTGCTCTCCAGGTCCCCAATAAGACTCCCCACTGGCACAGCTATAGGGTCTAGATCTCTGCCTAGTGGCCAAGCTAAAACCTCCAACACTCTCTCTGTCCAACCAGTGCTTCGTGTCCCTGCCCAGGTAGCTGACACACATACACACGCACTTTGAGAAGAGTTTATATAACCACACAGACACTGCTGGGGAAGGCTGGCACAGGTTCTCCAGCTGTGCCCCTTTTCTGCCCAGTCTAAAAGGTAGTACCACTTGCCACCACCCACTAATATTTATCAGCCACTCAAAGGCCCTTAAAAGGGTGTCCAATTATTACTGTGTAATATTATTATCCAATCGGTAGTATAGCCCACGGCTAAAGCTATTGGAGTGGCTTTGTACAATTTTACCAAAGGCTTACAGGTACTCTAAAGAGATTAAATTATCTCTACAAAAACAACCACAGTTTAAAGGGTTTAAAAATATTTAATAATAAATAGTCAAAACACAAGGCAATAGTTTTTACTACACAGTGCTAGTCAAGAGTTCAGAGATCACAGAGAAATACATAAAATAATTCAGTAGTACAGTTCTGACATCACAGAAAAACAGTCTAATCTTTCTAGTTTCTAGCTATTTCTAAGAGAAAACACAAGTCTAAGATAAACTTACATATAGAGCAAGACGGTGAGATGGATGGTCAAGACAAAAATGCTTAATGCTCTCTGATTCTCTCTGTTTTTAGAATCACATTCCTGGTTCACATTACATCATTCTTCACACTTCCCTGGGTTCCCAGGCTAACAGAAACTACATTTTTTAGTAAGCTCACACCAGGTCAGGAAGCAAAGCCATTAAGGACATTTATGCATGCAAATTCTGGCCATTACTCTGGCCTTAAAACAATAGCAAGAATTCCTTCATCTAGACAGGCTGGAGCCAACTTTAAAGATCAAAGACAGTCATAAAATGCTTGACTTAGCTTCCTTACAGCAGAGTGCACTACTGTTACATTTTTGCAGTTCCACATGTAACTATCTTTAGCATTTAAGACAACAAGCCTGTGGTTTACATTAATATTTACAAATGACAGAATTATCTGTAAAATTCTGTCTGGCTAGGCTGGCAGCCTTCACACATGCTATGACACTAAAACCCTCCAGTATGAATGCTCGCTAGTAAACTCTTAGTATACTAAGACTGAACTCAAACTAAATGCTAAAAAGTGTAATATCAACACTTTTGTTTGATACTTTCTCCCCATCTCACACTGTATAGTAAACATAACACTAGAAAACAAAAATATAGTCAGTGATGTAGGTAATTGAGTTAATAGTTATTTTTCTTTTTACCATCACGTGACCGTAGTTGTCAGGAATTCCTTTAATGTTACCCAGCTAATTGCCAATGGAATACCATCAAGGGCTAAAGAGGTCATCACTGCCATAGGCTCAGCATTAATAAAGCCAATTATCAGGTGCATTGCCCATTTTGGTAAGCATCTTGCTTAACTTATCAAATAGTAATGCTGCAAAGGTTCTCAACCACAAATATCACAGATCTAAAGTGCTTTAGCTACCAAGAGAGGGTGAAATCTCTCTTTCTTTATCAGTGTCTTATAGACTTTTGAGGGAAGATGTTTCTCTCTCATCATGCCAGTAGAGACCCAATTGTCTTGGACCTTCTGTTTTTCCACAAGTCCAATATCTCTACCAGCATTAGAAAGTGAAACTATTAAATCTTTCCCTGCAGATTAATGAAAAATAGTAGAGGGACATATTTATAATTCAGCAACTCCCAAACCTTCGGAATAAACTTCTCTGACATGTTAATTTTCCTTTAGCTATAACTAGATGACTGGATGGGTATCCACAAATTCACTCCAAGATTGACAGGCGTCACCCTCCTGGAGAAAGGAGGTTTAGCCTGAGGGAGGGTACTGGCAAAGTATGAATAATCATGAGACCCAGTGGCCTTGTAATATCTATGAATCTATAAATTGAGGGCCATTGATCCCAATCTGGGGAACTCCCAGCAAGGTGTAGCTTGCTGGCCTCCCACTTGTGTTGCTGTCATCCACACCAGTATACCTGTTACTGTGAATACTTTATTTTGATTGAGTTGTGTTGGGTACACATAAATATATGCATATACTTGTATGTTTGCATGAGTGTATAGTCTATAGAATAATAACATGTTGAGTCTGTAAATATTGTATAAAGTTTTGTACAGTTCTGACTATAACATGCTGGCTCTGAAAAAGTGATATACTTTTAAAATGTATGTTCCAGTGTGTGGGAATATCTTCATGCCTAGGTGGTTAGTCAGCACTTTGCATTAGTCCAGTAATTAAAGTTAATTGTCTTTTAATCTTGTATAAGACTATGCCATCTGAAATCAGGAAGATAGGAAGTTGGTTCCTTAATGAATGAACACATGAAGGAACACTAATGTGTCGGGGCTTATTTTTGCATTGCAACTATGGATGTACTTATTGAATGCCACGGTGGTACGGCGATAACGTTGTTACCTCACAGCAAGAGGTTCTCCCGTTCGATTCTCGGCTTGGCTTGGGTGTGCCTTCTGTGTGGAGTCTGTAAGTCCTCCCCACAGTTGGGTAGCGTTCGAAAGACATGCGTGCATAAATGGGCGTGCCTTCGTTGAAGGTTGAGCGTCAAGCTGGCACCTCGGCGTTTCGTAAAAATCTACTACCAGTCATTAGTGGACCGGAGTTCCGCTGTGGTGACCCCTTACTGGGAAAAGCCGAAAGACAAACAACAGCAACTATGGATGTACTTATTCCCTTGAGCTGAGAAGTGGGCTTTGGAGAAAGGCCTGAAGCCATGGACTTGAGAGCTGGGACTGGGAGAAGCCTGTAGCTATTGAACTGAGATTTGTGCGTTTATTGAACTGAGAGCTGGTCTTTAGTGAGACTGTAGCCTTAGAAGTATCTAGTGTTAGAGACTGATTATTTCCTGGAGGTGCTGTGTGGACTAAACATTGAAGCTAACATATTTTTTTCCCTGAAATTATCAAGGCAAGTAGGCTGACATCTTTTGTCTGAGATTACTAAATAAAACTGAGTTTTTGTGTATGTTCTACTTCCAGTGTCTTCTTGGTACTGTGTGTGTGTGTGTGTGTGTGTGTGTGTGTGTGTGTGTGTGTGTGTGTGTGTGTGTATATATACCCTACTCCCTCTCGCCGTATACATATGTATGTATATAATCGCAAAATCAGTTTTGATTTATGATATTATGATATCTGTCTCTCTCTCTCTTTTTCTCTCTCTCTCTGTTTATTTTGAATTTGTTACCCAGGGTAGATCTCTGATCCTGTTGGACGTTTTTCTGTCTCAGCTGGGGTAAACACAATACATGTAAGACATTATATGCAGAGTGAAGGATAAAATGCAGTGTGTATGTGTGTGTGTGTGTGTGTGTGTGTATGTATGTATGTATATATATATATATATATATATATATATATATGTGTGTATATATATATATATATATATATATATATATATATATATGTGTGTATATATATATATATATATATATATATATATATATATATATATATATATATATATATATATATATATATACATATATACATACATACATACACAAAGAGGATATCATAGCTGCCATGCGGGTATAAAGGCAATAGATAAATTACATTTATATGTATAATGTAAAGACTGAAAATCAAGAGCTGACATGCTGAAAGAATCACAATCAAAAATGGAGTCAATACAAGGTAAGTAGAAGTACAAAGTGAATGAAGAGGTTACACTGTATGACCAGAGGTAGCAGTTGCATTTTCCTAGAGATTTGAAATGTGCTTTTATTATTAAGTTTGCTGATAACACCACAGTTGTGTTTTTTTTTTTTTTTCATTTGTTTACTGGGAAAGTCCGAATTAGAACAAAGCCAATTTTCAGTGGCAGCCCAGGGAGAAACGCTCCAGACGCATGTCTTTGTAATATGGGAGGAAACTGGAGCAAACCAGTGCTCAGGATCAATGGTGAGTGTGTGGAATTCCTGGGTGTACATATATCAGAGGCTCTCTTGTGGTCGGGAAACACCAGCCAACTAGTCAAGAAAGCACACCAATGCCTCCACATTTTAAGAAGGCTGAAAAAAGATAAGTTTCCTTCTCATATTCTTTCCACCTTCTATAGAGATGCAGCAGAGAATATCCTCACCTGAAACTTCACAGTGTGGTTTGGAAGCTGCACAGTTACAGAAAGGAAGGCGCTACAAAGAATGGTGAGGGTTGCAGAGAAGGTAACCGGCTCCAGTCTTCCATCGATACAACATCTTTATTCTGCAAGAAGTATCTGAAAGGCCACCAAAATAATACAGGACATCACGCATCCTGCGCATGGACTATTTAAGCATCTGGCAGGAGATATCGCAACATCTGTTGCAGGACTACAAGATTCAGTAACAGTTTCTCCCCTGTAGTGATTAGACTTCTGAACTTTGGCACTAGTCCCAGGGGTCTGGACACACAAAAATCTATTTTTATTTATTTGTGCAATGTACACTTGCATATATTCCAAGTAAGTGCAATATTTATTTATTATATCCATAGTCCGTATTATTTAACTCACTCAGGTGCAGTATTAGACAAATAACTTGGGCATTGTTCAATTTGTAGTGTGTTTTGTGTTACTTTAAATAGAGTAGTTAATTTAACTCGGGAGGGTATTCTTTTCGTATATGTGTTGGTAAATGTCTGCTTTTTCTTGCATGTATTGGGAGTAGTATTGTATTTGTTAGTTACGTTTTCCTATACGTGTATGTGTTTCACTTTCCTTTGTAATCTCAAGAATTGAGCTGACGCACAATTTTGTTTAGGCTGCACGTGTGTAGTTACGAATAACATCAAAAGTTTACTTTGACTTTGAACTCTTCCACAGCACAAAACTGCAGGAATAAGTAAACTATTAAACTTTGAAAGAACTTTTATTAATCTAATATGTATTTCAAACAGCACACTGCTAACACTTGCTTTCAGAGAAACTACAAGTACTTATGCTTTTTTTTTTTTTTTTTAAGTATTTGTGCCCCAGTTGTCTCCTTGGTTCTTACACTGGTGGTGTGTGCTTGGCCAGTTGATCAGAGACTTGCCCTTTTACATAGCCTTGCAGTACTTTTTTTGCCAAAGGTAGACCATATTTTAGGCTATTAATTTTGTACAGTACTGTAAATTTTGTATACTGCGGTGGTGGTGCTGCGGTAGCGTTGTCGCCTCATAGTTAGACATTGCCCGTTCGATTCTCAGTTAGAGCGTCTTCTGTGTAGCGACATGCATGAATGGGCCTTTCTTCGTTGAAGGTTGTGCGTTAGGCCCGGCAAGCCAGTACATAAAAATCTACTGCCAATCATTAGCGGACCGGAGTTCCGCTGTGGCGACCCCTAACCGGGAAAAGCCGAAAGACACAAACAAACTGTAAATGTTGTTTATTGGTGTAGTTTCCTGATGACCCCAACCATGGAGGAATTATTAAAAAGAAATGTGGAGTCTCAAGTGGGACTACAACTACAGCAACAATTACTTGTGCTGGCCAGAGTAGCAACTATCACAAAATCTGTACCTACTGTGAAGAAACTAATGAGGGAATATGATCTGGAGCCATTCTTTATGGATTTAGAATATAGTGCCACTCCAGAAAAATGACTGATCATACCCAGTAAAAATCCTGTTATCCCAAATGACTGGATATGCACTGAAAATGTAAATGGAAAATGTGGAATTAAGGAACATCTATAGACGTGGTGTGACAGGCTGATACACTTAACAGGAATAAGCCAGAGCAGCAGCTTGATAAACCCATTCAGTATAACAAAGGGGGGAGCAAGACAGTGACACTCGTATATAGATTCAGAACCAAAACCAGGATAAGTGGATTTGTATAAAAAGGAGGTAAAATTTGGTTATAGATAGAAACCTGTGCCAGTAACGAAGCAACAACAACTTTAAACTATAAAATATGTCAGTATAGGGAATGAAGGTAAACTGATGGGAACATTTAAGTGAAAGGAAATATTCTGTATAGAGATGTGCAGGGTCTGCTGGTACTGGAACAAAAAAGAAAAAAAACTGTTGGATACTTAGGATCCTTGCAGCAAAGAAATGGTAGTAAATACTAAAAGTCTGCTAAGTAGAAGGATGTGGAGTTTTTAGCTGAAAATTTTGATTAAAGGCAAACTTTCAGCGATTTGTATCTATAATCTAAAGAAATAAGTGAAACTGATGTTACATGGTGTTCTGAGATATCCTTTGCAGTGGGAAGGCAACACAGAAAATAAAGTGATGGGTGTTATCCACTTACATTAACATAGAGGCACAGCAGCTTAAAATTAAAATGAGAGCACTTAAGAGGCATGCACTGGTATCAGAAAGAGTTGGACAGAAGATGATTTTTGTTTAATTCTGCCCTTTGCAGCAGAAGATGTGGAAGAAGCAGTGACGGTGCTGTTAAGTGAAGAAGCTACACCTCTACATCGAGGCAACTTAGTGAAGAAAGAAACTCTTAGAGGACTTACAGATAAAACTCATAAATGTACAAAGCCGCAATGGCAAGATTATACTTTAAGTAGGGCAAGATAGAATACGTAACTACCGCTGTAGGGGAATATAGTGAACAAGATGTTTCCATTACTTCTTGTCCTAATCCTGAGTTAAAATATGATTTCTGTTGTACATAGTAAATAAAGGAAGGGAAGAAAGTCTGCATCACTTACTAGTGCCAAATCTTGCAGGAAGCTAGCCATAGTCACATTGGGAAGTTACCTGGTAATGGACAAATTTAAGGTAAGACTGAAAACGTGCTGAGAAGATATTTTGTATGCAGTTCTAACCAACCAGTGTGGTTTTTATTTTATTTGGATTTTTTGCTTCCAGTTTATTCAATTGAGTCCTTACAGTCCCCATTCTTAGGCTGTGGGAAGATTGGGTGAAGATATGTGAAGGCTGTCAGCCTAGTTAGATAGAATTTTGGAGATTTGTAAATATTAATGTAAACCACAGGCTTGTGTCTTAAATGGTAAAAATAGTGTTACACGTGGAACTGAAAAAATGTAACAGTGCACTCTACTGACCAAGTAAAGCATGCTGTGACCCTTTGATCTAAACACGGCTCCGGCTGGTCTAGATGAAAGAATTCCTGCTATTGTTTTAAGACCAGAGTTAATGGCCAGAATTTGCATGCATAAATGTCCTTTATTGCTCTGGTTTCTGCCCAGAGGTGAAGAATGTAAATGTAGTTTCTGTTAGACTGGGAACCTAGGGAAGTGTGAAGTATGATGTAATGTGAACCAGGAATGTGATTTTAAAAACTGAGAGAATCGGAGAGCATTAAGCATTTTTGTCTTGACCATCCAACTCAGCACTGCCTTTGCTCTATATGTAAGTTTATCGCAGACTTGTGTTTTCTCTTATAAATAGCTAGAAACTAGAAAGATTAAACTATTTCTGTGATGTTATAACTATACTATTGAATTATTTTAAGTATTTTTCTCTGATTTCTGAACTCTTGACTAGCACTGTGTAGTAAAAAGTATTGTCTTGTGTTTTGACTATTTATTATTAAATATTTTTAAACCCTTTCAACGGTGGCTGTTTTTGTAGAGATAATTTAAGCTCTTTAGAGTACTTGCATGCCTTTGGTAAAATTGTACAAAACCACTCTAATAGCTTTAGCCCTGGGCTATACTACCAATTCGATAACAGTATTGCACAGTAATAATTGGACACCCTTTTAAGGGCCTTTGAATAGCTGATAAATATTAGTGGGTGGTGGCAGCTGGTACTACCATATGGTCTGGGGAAAAAGGGGTACAGCTGGAGAACCTGTGCCAGCCTTTCCCAGGAGAGTCTGTGTGGTTGTATAAACTCTTCTCAGAGTGTGTGTGTGTGTGTGTGTGTGTGTGTGTGTGTGTGTGTGTGTGTGTGTCAGCTACCTGGGCAGGGACACGAAGCACTGGTTGGACAGAGAGGGTGCTGGAGGTTTTAGCTTGCCCACTAGACTGCGATCTGGACCCTGTAGCTGTGCCAGTGGGGAGTCTTATTGGGGACCTGGAGAGCAAGGGAGCGATCAGCCCCGGACTGACTGTGATCTCTGTGTGCTTTTAAGGGAAATTGCACTTTACTGTGTGTATTTGTTATCCTTTCCTACTATATGAGATGCCCCTCACTGGTGTTAGTGGTAAGCATTGAGGCTCCTTGATTGCAGGGCCAGGGCATGGGCATCACATATTAATTGTTTGGCAGTGGTGGGATATTCACACCATATATTAATTGGTTGGCAAATACTAATTGGCTTGTAGTGGTGTGGGTAGAGTGAATTCCTGTAGCTTGTATACAGTAAGCTCTAAAGGTGTTTTGTACTCAACAGCCATGCAGTGAATAAGTTCAGATCACAATTATTTTATTTTTTTTGTTAGCTTAGTTAGTCAGGGTGAGCAGGCAGCATGTCAGCAGAGGAGTATGGAAAGCTGACAAGGAGCCAGCTGGCTGAGATGTGCCAGGCTACGGGACTGGTGCATGGAAACCTGACTAAGGCAGACCTGATTGCAGCCTTGTTTACAGCTGCATCAGAAACCAGCAACCAGGAGGACAGTCTGACTGGCAGTGGAGATATAATACCGTCAGGGAATGAACAGCTCAATCTTTCTGCAAAGGACTTAAAAATCCATCTGGAGCTAGAGAGACTTGAGTTGGAGCCAGGTGTGTGGAAATAGAAGCAACTGAGAGATGGAGGCATCTAGAGAGTGAAGACAATGAGAAACTGTGACGTTTGCAGGCTGAGGAGAATGAGAAACTGCTACTCTGGGAAACTGAGGAAAAGGATAGGCAGAGGTAGCATTAGAAGGAAATGCTGACTCTTCACCAGTGTCATGGAGGTAATGGGGAAGGGAGTAACTGGACCCCAGAAGCACAACAGGTCAGTAAATTTCTTCCGCAGTTTAAAGAGTGTGATAATTTTGATAGTTTCATTCATATGTTTGAGAGGGTATGCAAACAGTATGGGGCTGACAAAAGGCTCTGGGTACGGTTCCTGATCCCCCTTACTCCATGGTAAAGCTGTAACTGTTTTGTCAAAAATGTCTGACGTTGCATGTTTTGTACTGCAGTTAAAAATCATTTGTTAGAATTGTTTAAGATAACACCTGAAACGTATAGGAAAACGTTTTGTGAGCATAGACGCAAGGCAGATGAAAGTGTGTGTGAATATGTTGCTGAACTGAGCACTTATTTCCATAGGTGGGTGAGTGAATTTCAGGTCGCCACTTTTGAAGGGCTGGCAGACCTTTTAATGAGGGAACAATCCCTTAGCATTTTGCTTGAGGACATGAGGATCTGGTTAGCTGATAGACTTCAGATGAGTTGGGGAAGAAGGGAGACCTATATCTGGCAAGCAGAGCAGCCCTGCACAGGAAAGGGGCCCCCCAGTACTGCTCATGGGTCTAAAGGAACCCAGGGTGGGCAGCACAGACTGCCCCAACAGAATCTGCCAGTAGCAGGGGAAGCCACTAGTCCAGGTACATGTCCAGGAGCTAGGGTTGAATGTTTTGAATGCAACCAATGGGGCCATGTGGCATACCGGTGTCCACGGAGGCAAGGTGGGGAAAAAAGGTGAGGGAGCCAGTAAGTTGGAAAGACAAAATGCCAATAATAGGTTGTCTTGAGACAACAGGAGTACCAAACTACCATCCTGCAGATTTCCTGATAGGGAAGGATTTGGATGAGGCAGTACCATGTGCTTATGCAGTTATACACGGTCAGGCTAGGAGACAAGCATGTGAGTCTGGTAGTCTGGGGGAGACCCAGACAGTCTGCATACTTGCAGCCAAGACTGGTGAGGTGGTTACTTCAGGGGAGGAGCTACACTGTAGCAGTGAGACTGAATGTGAGCCACAGCTGCTTTTGGGTACTGATGTTCCCTTGGACAGAGTGACTGCAAAGGTAGAGGTGAGTAGTAGTACACAGACTGACAGTGAGGCACCACTGTCAAAGGATGCCAGGCTTCCTGTGGAAGGAAAGCTGGGAAGGGTTGCAAGGAGAGAGTTGAGACAGGCTCAGCTCTCAGACCCTACATTGTAAGGCCTGAGGCAGGTAGCTAGGGAGGCACCTGATTCTCAAGGAAAGGGGGAATCAGTATACTGGGACAAAGGGTTACTATACAGAGAGTGGACCCCTGAGGGAGGGCTAGGTGGTGAGAGAGTATAGCAGTTGGTAGTGCCTAGAGCTTAATGTCTGGCGCTTCTAGCCATAGCCCATGACATTCCCTTTGCAGGTCATATGGGCATAAGGCGTACAAAGAGGCGTATTACGCAGAACTTCTATTCGCCTGGAATTTCCAGAGATGTAACAGGATACTGCAGGACCTTTGAGCAGTGCCAAAAGGTGGGCAAGGCAGAAGACAAGGTGAAAGCTTTTTTGATGCCTTTGCTTGTGATTGATGAGCCATTTCATAGCTGTGGATATTGTGGGTCCTCTGAGTACCCCAAGTTCCACAGGGAAAAAGTATATCCTAGTGGTAGTGGGTTATGCTACATGATACCCTGAGGCAGTGGATTTTTCCTCCATTGAGGCAGAGAAGGTGGCAAATGCTTTGTTAGAGATTTTCAGCAGGGTAGGTTTCCCAAATAAATACTGACAGAGGTGCCAATTTAATGTCAGACCTGCTGGCTTGTCTGTGGAAGTCCTGTGGGGTTAAGCACATGAAGACCACCCCACACCATCCTCAGACTAATGGTCTTCTGGAGAGGTTGAACTCTACAATCAAGTCCATGCTACGGGCATTTGCAGATCAACTTAAGAGGGAGTGGGACAAATATTTGCCCAATCTGTTTGCTTACAGAGAAGTTCCACAGGAATCCACAGGTTTTTCACCCTTTGAGTTGCTGTATGGGCATAGGGTGACGGGACCTCTAGAGTTAATTCGAGATGAGTGGGAAGGTGAGTGCGAGTCTCACAAGGGTTCTATTGTGGCATATGTCCTAAACCTCAGGACAAGACTCAGGGAATTCATGGGCTTGGTCCAGGAGAACCTGGCAGAAGCCCATCAACAGAAAAAGGTGTGGTATGACAGGAATGCTCGAGCTAGAGAGTATGCTGTGGGGCAGCAGGTAATGGTTCTCATTCCTGTCAGATGCAACAAGCTGCAAGCAGCTTGGGAGGGACCCTACAAGGTGGTAAGAAAGGTAAGTGATCTTAATTACATGGTGGAACTGCTAGGCAGAAGGCAGGGGCACAAATTGTGCCATGTTAATATGATGAAATCTTACCATGATAGGGAGACCCTTGTGCTGAGTATTTGCAGTGGACTGCAGTAGGAGTCTGAGGAAGATCTGGGGACTGATCTCCTCAGTGAGGCTCGGGCTGAGACACCAGTGGAAGGGATAGCAATGTCCCCACAGCTATCTCCTTCGAGAAATACGAGCAGTGTTGCAGGAATTTGGGGACATGTTCACTGGGAAACCAGGGTGCACCCACCTGGGGAAGCACCAGGTGGACACAGGACCCCAAAGGCCTATTAGGCAGGCCCCTTATAGAGTGCCTGAGAGAGTCAAGCAGACTCTGAGGGAGGCGGTACAGGAGATGTTGGAACTAGGGATGATTCAAGAGTCCAACAGTCCCTGAGCCTCCCCAGTGGTGCTGGTGTCAAAGAAGGATGGCAGCACCAGATTCTGTGTGGACTATAGGAAAGTAAATAGTCACACACAGTCAGATGCTTACCCCATTCCTAGGACAGATGAGGCCCTAGAGCAGCTGGGTGGGGCTAATCTTACAACCATTGATCTTACCAAGGGTTACTGGCATTTGCCCTTGACTCCCAGTGCTGGAGAGAAGTCAGCCTTTGTGACTCCTTTTGGCTTGTATGAGCTCACAAAGATGCCCTTTGGGATGAAGATTGCCCTAGTGACTTTCCAAAGGCTGGTAGATCATATCCTCTAGTAGGAGCAGGAGGGTTTGCCCTTGCTTACCTAGATGATATTGCCATCGACAGCCATTCCTGGCCAGAGCACCTCCAGCATGTCAGAGTGGTGTTGTGTAGACTACAGAAGGCAGGGTTGATCATTAAGCCGAGCAAATGTCAGGCGGGTATGGTAGAGGTTTCCTACCTAGGACATAGAGTGGGGAGTGGTAAGATAAAGGCCAGAACCTGCCAAAGTGGAAGCCATTCAGGCATGGCCTGCACCTGTTGGTAAAAAGCAGGTGAGGGCATTTTTAGGGATAGCAGGGTACAGGCATTCCAGACGCTTAAAGAAGCTTTGGAAGGACCCCCCCGTGTTAGCCTGTTCAGATTACAGCAAATAATTTGTTGTGCAGGTGGATGCTTCGAACCATCTGGTGGGGGCTGTACTTAGCCAGATTTCTTCAGAGGGGGAAGAGCACCCAGTGGTTTATCTCAGTTGTAGGCTACAACCCAGGGAGGAATGCAATGCAGGTGTAGAAAAGGAATGTCTAGCCATGGTGTGGGCACTGCAGAAACTTCAGCCTTATCAGTATGGAAGGAAATTCACTGTTATGACAGATCACAACCCCCTAACATGGTTAAACAGAGCCAGCCAGCAAAATGCCAAGTTGCTAAGATGGAGCCTGGGGTTCAAGCATATATGTCCATGCAGCACCACAGTGGGATTAGCAATGTCAATGCAGATGAGCTGTCATGAGAGGGAATGGAGTAAGGTATACTCAGATAGACCTGACCTCCCTCAAGCAGTGTTTCTCAAGGGTCACTTGAAAAACTAGCTTGAGTTCTCCAGGAAGGGGGGGGGGGGATGTGTGAAGATATGTGAAGTCTGCCAGCCTAGCCAGATAGAATTTTGGAGATAATTCTGTCATCTGTAAATATTAATGTAAACCACAGGCTTGTGTCTTAAATGGTAAAAATATTGTTACATGTGGAACTGAAAAAAAATGTAACAGTGCACTCTACTGACCAAGTGAACCATGTTGTGACCCTTTAATCTAAACACAGCTCTGGATGGTCTAGATGAAATAATTCTTGCTATTGTTTTAAGGCCAGAGTTAATGGCCAATTTGCATGCATAAATGTCCTTTATTGCTGTGGTTTCTGCCCAGAGCTAAAGAATATAAATGAAGTTTCTGTTAGCCAGGGAAGTGTGAAGAATGATGTAATGTGAACCAGGAATGTGATTTTAAAAACAGAGAGAATCGGAGAGCATTAAGCATTTTTGTCTTGACCATTCAATTCAGCACTGCCTTTGCTCTATATGTAAGTTTATCTCAGACTTGTGTTTTCTCTTAGAAATAGCTAGAAACTAGAAAGATTAGACTGTGTTTTTTCTGTGATGTCAGAACTGTACTACTGAATTAAGTATTTATCTGTGATCTCAATCTCTGAACTCTTGACTAGCACTGTGTAGTAAATAGTATTGTCTTGTGTTTTGACTATTTATTTTTAAATATTTTTAAACCCTTTCAACTGTGGCTGTTTTTGTAGAGATAATTTAAGCTCTTTAGAGTACTTGCAAATTGTACAAAGCCACTGTAATAGCTTTAGCCCTGGGCTATACTACCAATTGGATAATAATATTGCACAATAATAATAATTGGACACCCTTTTAAGGGCCTTTGAGTAGCTGATAAATATTAGTGGATGGTCTGAAAAAAGGGGCACAGCTGGAGAACCTGTGCCAGCCTTTCCCAGGAGTGTCTGTGTGGTTGCATAAACTCTTCTCAAAGTGTGTGTGTGTCAGCTGCCTGGGCAGGGACATGAAGCACTGGTTGGACAGAGAGGGTGCTGGAGGTTTTGGCTTGCCCACTAGGCTGAGATCTGGACCCTATAGCTGTGCCAGTGGGGGGGTCTTATTGGGGACCTGGAGAGCGAGGGAGTGACCAGCCCCGGACTGACTGTGATCTCTGTATGCTCTTAAGGGAAATTGCACTTTACTGTGTGTATTTGTTTTCATTTCCTCCTATATGAGACACCCCTCACTGGTTTTAGTGGTGAGGATTGAGGCTGCTTGATTGCAGGGCTAGGGCACGGGTATCACAGGCTGTACCGACTTTCTTTAGGAAGACTAGGGTAGTGAAGCCCAGGGCGAATTTGTGGATGCCCACCAATAGTCTACATCCTGTACGAAGGATGATAATGCGTCACGCTGCTTAATCTGCAGGGACTGTCTGTTGCAGAGGTGGTGGGATACTCTGTAATAAATCTGTTTCTTTAGTTTATTTTCTGGCAGAGATGTAAATCCCTGGTTCTGTAATTTGTTGAACTATTAAGCTTGTGGACCTACAATAGATTCAGGACAACTGGGTCTGTAATGGCATGGAAGGCAAGACCTATATCTTCCTTCAAGATTCTATAAGATATTAAATATAGGAACATTGCTTCCAGTCTGTTTTGTTGGCTCAAGAGTATTTAAGCCAGATTATGGTCAAATGAGACTCTAGGTAGGGTAATGGATTGGGCACACACACACACACACACACACACACACACACACGCTTTAGATATTCAAATTCCACTGAAGGAGAAGATGTGAGGAACAGGTCACACAGAAGACAGAGATGTAAATAGGTCACACACCTGCTGTGTCTGTGCGACCAGATGCACAAGGCATTCTTAAAGAAGAATGTCCTTAAAAAATACGTTTAATTCATTTTTAATATATATAAAAAAAAAATCTACCAGTCAACAAGCCCCTTCCCAGCCAGTGGGGGCTCCTTCCCAGTCAGCGGGCCTAGGTGACTGGCTTGGTCACCTAGTGCTGGATATGGCTCTGTTTAAGCTTGTAATCTTATTAGTTAGGAACCTTCTTGTTTAATGTGACTAGTGAAGTATTTTCAGAAGGGCATGCTGTACTCCATAATTGGTCTTATTATTGCTGAATATAAAGGAATAATTAGCTCTTTAGATTTCAAGGACATCACACACACAAACTCCATAGATATAGCCAACTTGCTGGCATACAGGTTCAGTGAAAACTTCTCCCCTCTGTCCCTCCATCATTAAATCAGGACATCCCCATTATCTGCCCCCCACCCTTCTCTCTAGAGAACAGGTCATCACTGCCCTCTCAAAGGCAAAAAATACAGCCTTCATGGGGCCCGATAACATCCTAGGCTGCATTCTGCATTAACTTGGGCTTGAACTTGCAGCACCATTATGCACCCTATTCAACTGAGGCCTGAGTACCAACTTTGTCCAAGCCGAGTGGAGGACAGTCACTTTCATCCCTTTACACAAGGGTGGAGCATCCACTGATCCAGGAAATTATAGACCCATCAGCCTAACTAGCCTGATCTGCAAGGCCATGGAATGGATTATCATAGACCTCATTAACTGAGACATTGGTAACCTCTAAGCATTCAACCCCACACAGTTTGGCTTTGTCAAGGGGAGGTTATGTCCAAGTCTGGTCAGCTTCTTTGAGATGGTCACCAAAGCCATGGATGAGGGCAAGACTGTGCACACCACCTACCTTGACCTGGCCAAAGCCTTCGACACTATTCCCCACTCGGGCATAATAGATCTGAAAACTAGGCATCAATCCCTATGTTACCAGATGGGTAGCAAACTGGCTCACTGATAGGTGCAAAATAGGGGAAGCCACCTCAAGCAGTAGACCCGTAACAAGTGGCGTACTCCAAGGATCGGTCCTGGTGCCTCTGTTATTCACAGTATACTTCTCTGAGGTGCTGGCCAAAACCAGTAGAATATTGCTGACCAGGTTTGCAGATGACTGCAAGCTGGGCTTTGTTATCCATTACCCAAGTGATGTGGATGTCCTCCAAGAGGGTTTCATCGAAACAAATGACTGGTGCCAGAACCATGGCCTCAAGCTGAATGCCAAAAAAATGCATCACCATACCCTTTGGGGAGAGTGACGTCCCCACATATTACATTAATAACAGCGTCCTAAGTACACAATCAGTAGTGAGGGATTTGTCCACCCAGGTTGATAGCAACCCAACTTTTGACTTCCATGTTGCTTTCATTGTATGGAAAGCTTTCTACATGGCCCACCTCATAAGTAAGGGTATCTCATCCGGGGACAAAGAGGTCATAACATCCCTGTATTCTTCCCTTATAAGGCCAATTATGGAGTACAATACCTCCTTCGACATGTTGCCTCTCAAAGCACATGCAACAGCTCGAGAGACCATAGAGGTTCCTCACCAGGAGAATCCAGGGCCTCAAATATATTCACTACACAGATAGGCTAAAAGCCCTGTCTCTCTACTTAGTTTCCTACAGACTTCTCAGAGGTGACCTCTGTCTAGCATACAAAGCAGTCTGACCCTGCCTTGATGAGACTGCTGCATATCCGCAGGTCAAGCTGCACTCAAGTAACCCTTACACGTGACCTCATCCTCGTCTGTGATATTAATAGGTCTTGTTGGCGAGACAGATTTGTGTCCCAGAGACACCCCATCTGTGAAATAGACTCCTCCTTCACATTAAGCAGAGTACCTCATTATCCCATTTTAAGTGCAATCTGGATAACTGGATGGGAAAGTGAAAATACACCCCTGGGATTCCACCTGTGTCCCTGCTGGACAGGGGCTTTGGGTGCTAACTTGCCTAAACATGGGCTAAACTCTTGGCTAGGCTTGTAAGAGCCTCAGGGCCAATAGCCTAGTAACCACCTATGATCCTATGAACTTGGTTAGGCTTATAAGGGCCTCAGGGCCAATAGCTTAGTAACCTCCTATGATCCTGTGAACTTGGCTAGGCTTATAAGGGCCTCGGGACCAATAGCCTAGTAACTTTCTATGATCTGGTTGATATTCTCTTGGCAAATTAGCTGCGCTAACTAGAAAGGTTTTCTGACTGTAGCTGTCATATGATCAAAAGCAAGGGAATTGTCAGCCCATGAGCTAAAGTCTTTAACAGCATTTTCATTTTGAATTTGGGTAGCCAGTGCTATATTCTGAATAGAGGGATTGGCTACCAAATGTGACAATATTGCATTTAATTTGAGTCCATTTTCAATACACCAATTATTTACATGTGTAAGTTCTTGCTGAAGGATTAGCTTATCAGAAGGGGACTTTCCCTGTTTACACATGTACAGACTTACCCAGTTGGTCTTGGTTTTAGGTCTGGCGATCAGAAAAATAAATGCCAAAAAGGAGGGGTCCCAGCAGTGAAACTTGGGAACCTCACTGGTTATTTTCATACTGCTGCTTGCGCTGTGTGAGTTCTGTGTTTTAGCCAATGTCCTAGCCGTCTCACCAGATTGGGATCTATTTTTAAAGTGCTAAGCTTACGTATGGTGCTAGCATGGGATATGATGTCAAACTCCTTGGCTAGGTCAAGATACACCATGGGAACAACATAACCACTTTTACGGTCTGTGTATCACTCAAAGAAGTTAACCAAATTCCGTAGGCAGGCTCTTCCCTTTACAAAGTCAAACTGCTGCGGGTCAAGTCTAATATGATTTTTGGTATCATAGTTTTTAAGGTCAGTTATAGTACCCCACATTTTTTTTTTTACTAATGAGATGTCACAGCTACCCCCATCCAGCACAAAACTACTGTTTTTTGATTCTTATGGTCGTAAGACCTAGACAGTCTATCAGCATTCATATTAAGTAGCCCAGGTCTATGACTGACAGTATACTGGAAGGGTGATGCAGATGGTGTGCAGTTACATAATTTTGTATTGCTGTCTGATTTCCTCAGCCATAGCAATGGGGCATGACTGGTCTGTCAGCATCTACCTAATAGGTAGTGTCTTAAAGAATAAAAAGCTCACTTCACAGCCAAGCATTCCGCTTCAGTGTCTGAATACATTTTATCAGCATTATTTAACTTTTGACTGATGCAGTATACAGGGTGCTTCTCACGTTGAATATCTTGTTATAATTCAGCCGCTAAACCTCTTGCTGATCATCTGTACACAGCATAAACTTTGTAGTAAAATCAGGAGTTCTTAACATTGATTCAGAATGTAATAGTATTTTCAAGTTTGTTAACTCATTCACTCCGGAGCAGCTCAGAAAATGCTGCCTGCTTACTTCCACCATAGGAGCAACAGTGCAGCCTGAGCTAATTTTCAGAAAATCCATTGCTAATAACATACAGAAAAAAATGTTCATAACTCTTTAACTATAAGAGCTACACAAAAAATGTAAATGTGAAAGTGTTCAGCAGACACTGACCTTTCCAGTAGTGTAAATGTTGATGGTGCACATCAAAATCGTTATTAAATATTTGGCAAGGAATTTTGATATTGTGCATATTTTTTACCTTTTTGGAAAAGCAAAGCACAATATCTTGGTCAATGTACCATGTAGACCCATACAATTTGTATTTAATGTGTTCGTATGAATGTCAGCTTTAAAATGATACCTTAACCGTTACTGTGCGATGCTCCTTTATGGAGATAGTCACATAAATATGATTAGTATAATATTTCTCATAATTGATAAATAAACAAAGCATGTCTCATCACCTGTAAGAGACAGAGCCTACATATCATGTAAAAGTTGTGTGTCTGAATGTCCGCTTCAAAATGATGCATCATTTGTGTGATCATCATGCTCCATTGCAAAGATATGGGCATAATAATGAGAAGTATTGGAAATGTATAATTTTCATAATCGTACAAGACTAAAATAGCTGTGATATCTGTACATGTGTACAGTGCACAGACAGTTTTTCTACCATGTTGTAAGCAGTAACACTTTCTTCAAAATGAGAGATTACTTGGCAGACTGACATGCTCCCTTGCAAAGTTATTTACCAAACTATGAAAAAAATCATAATTTCCATAACTTAAGTCTGAAACAAACTTTGATATCTGCACATGTGCACAACATACAGGCACAATTATTTTACCATGTTGGAACTATCAATACTGTCTTCAAAATGAGGTATTACTTGGCATACTGACATGCTCCCTTGCAAAGTTATTTAGCAAAATATGAAAAAAATAATTTCCATAACCTGAGCCCTAACAAAATTGATATCTGTATATGGGTACAGCATTCATAAGCAGTTGTTTTACCATGTTGACACACATGATTGTAAATGTACACATTCTTGGTGTAGCCAACATACTGCTGAATGGGTATGTGTAAAGAGAAAAAGCAAGTTAAGGACCGCCACTCCACTAATGAACCCAGGACAGGCATGGTACTTCATTGGCAGGCAAGGCCATCTCATCTGTCCGATAGCTGTGCTGGCTACCCACTCAGACAGCTGATAACACTGCAGTCTCACAACCTCCTTCAGTGTCAGCAGTCTGCCTTACCTATGTCTTTTCTCTTTACATGTGTCCATTCAGCAGTGAACCTAAGGGATCAAGTTCTGTATTAGTAAGCCCTTCCTGTCATCTAAACTCTACACATGCCTGATAAAAGCAGACTAAAAAAAACAAGTATTGCAGGATGGTCACTGACTTATTAGATTGTACATGGTAGCACTCTCCTGAAACAGTTGTTCTTTATCAGCATCCTCACCAGCTCCTTACCACAGTTATTTGCCAAACTCAGAGAAATATGTTTTACAGAACACATTTCATAGTAGAGTTTTACTTACTATACTGGTCCTACTTGGTCATGGGTGTTTTCCATTCTTCTCACAAGCTGCATATTACCAATCCTGCATAGCTCTCCTCATGCTGTTGTGGAAGTCGGTCAAGAACAACACAATGCCCACCTCAGTTAGGTGAACGCCATCACTTCTTTATAGGTGAACATCTTCCACGATAATGCTGTCATGGCAGATTGTAGATCCACTGACCCTGTGCATCAAGCCATGCTTGAACCCATTCTGTAAATGTCTGGCCTTGTGAGCTGCCCGTTGACTGTTTGCTGATTTCCATATCTGTCAAGGAATTATATCAGACCACACAAAATGACAACGTGGCCACCAAGACTTCAGGTGTTCAAAAATTGCTGTGATTTGAAACCGTAGCCTTCTGAGTGGTTGACTGATGACATCATTCCCTCTAATGTGCAGCACAAGAATGTTGGGCTCAGGGTAGATGGAACACTTCTCTTCCAACAACTGCAGTAGTCCGCTCCAATGCATACCTCTTCTTGCAATCCAGTATACCTTCACACTGGATGTGGGGAAGCTCAAGTTGTACCGGTTTTCAGTTTCGGAGGCATGGCTGGCAGGCCAGTGAATCTAGGAATGGCCACATACCCACAGTCTCACTTGTCGTTCTCCTGGTCATGAAGCCATGTCAGTGTCAGAAGCTGGACAAACCTGCAGAGGAAAGAAAATGCAAACAGATTACTACTGATATTTGACAGATGTATTGGAAGACTACATATATATGTATATCATATGCATTACCTGGTTAGCCCATCCAAATCTTCCATCCTATCCACAGGGGCAGTATTCTTTGCATTAGGTACATAAGTGGTGATGACGCTTCAGAGGTACATGCCTACTACCTGTGAAAACACCAAATAACACACAGTGACTGACAAGGAGGCACAGAAAGGGCACTTGTGAAAAGAAAAAGCAGGGTAAGGACCGCCGCTCTACTAATAAGCTAAGGACAGGCATGGGGCTCCAGATGTTGGTTATCTGAAGTGTCCCATAGCTGTGCTGGCTGCCCACTTAGGCTGCTGATGCCACTATTGTCTCACGACCTCCTTCAGTGTCAACAGTCTGCCTTACCTCTGCCTTTTCTCTTTACATGTGCCCATTCAGCAATGGACCTAAGGGATAGGGGACTGAAGTAACTCCCTAATTGCTGCCCTGACCATACATTTACTACCCTCGCCTACATACATCTACTACACCTGAAGGGAGGGAGACTGAGTGGAGAGCTACATCAAGGCAACATATCAAAAGACCAAGACAGACCCAGGCAGTGTCTTTTTGCATGTGTCCTTTCCCGGAGGGAAACATTGCATCACAGTGGCACCCCCAAGACCATGCTTACCTAGGATAGCAGCACTATGGGACTGAGTTGATGAGTCTCCAAGTTCCCAACTGCGATCCAGGTGGATCACAAAATCCATGGTGGCTGGGTATGCCCCCCACGATGCATCCACCAACACATGATTCTGTGATGGGACAGCTTAGGGTTTTGGCAGCTCCCTTTCCAGTGATTCCCAGAACAGCAGAAGACAGTCTTGCCTTATCTGAAATACTGCATGGGTGGACACTGACAAGGGGGTACAGAAAGGGCACATGTAAAGAGAAAAAGCAGGGTAAGGACCACCGCTCCACTAATATGCCAAGGACAGGCATGGGTCTCCAGATGTTTATCTGAAGTGTCCCATAGCTGTGCTGGCTGCCCACTCAGACTGCTGATACCACTATTGTCTCACGACCTCCTTCAGTGTCAGCAGTTTGCCTTACCTCTGCCTTTTCTTTTTATATGTGCCCATTCAGCAATGGACCTAAGGGATGAGGGACTGAAATAACTCACTAATTGATGCCCTGATCTTCATACATTTACTAGCCTCCCCTACATACATTGACTACACCTGAAGGGAGGGAGACTGAGTGGAGAGCTACATCATGACAACATGTGAAAAGACCAAGACTGACTCAGGCTTTGTCTTTTTGCATGTGTCCTTTCTTGGAGGGAAACATTGCACCACAGTGGTACCCCCAAGGTCATGCTCACCTACGACAGCAGCACTGTGGGACTGAGCTGAAGAGTCAGGTTCCCAACTGTGATCCAGGTGGATCATAAGATCCATGATGGCTGGGTATGCCCCCCGCTATGCATACATCAACACAAGAGCAGTTGGCAGAAAAGACTGAAGAGTGACCTTCCTGACCTTGGTGCTGAAAGGCTTGGCCAGTAACTGACAAGGGGGCACAGAAAGGGCTTATGTACATGGAAAAAGCATGGTGAGGCACTCTGCTTTACCTCTGCCTTTTCCATTTACATGTCTCCTTTCGGCAATGGCCATAAGGAGTGGGAGGGAGGAGCTAATGTAAACCCCGTTGCCTGATCTGCATACATTAACTAGACCTGAAGGGAGGGAGACTGACTGACTGGAGAGCTACACCAAGACAAAATGTGAAAAGACCAAGAATGACTCAGGCTTTGTCTTTTTGCATGTGTCCTTTCCCAGAGGGAAACATTGCACCACAGTGGCACCCCCAAGGCCATGCTCACCTACGACAGCAACACTATGGGACTGAGCTGAAGAGTCTCCAAGTTCCAAACTGCGATTCAGGTGGATCATAATATCCATGGTGGCTGTGTATGCCCCCCGTGATGCATCCACCAACACAAGAGCATACACATCTTGATTTGTTTTGTGCATCGCAACATGTGCTATTCCTGACATCAGTAACCCACGAGAAATTTATGGCCATGGTACATGCCAAAGCATTCGCACAGGTTGACCTTGCAAGTCAAGCACCCCTATGATGGCTCAGCACATTTACCCTTGCTGGCACAGTTTTTGCATCTTGATTTACTCCATTTCACCGGAAAGTGATATCCATGCTCAAATCGGCTCCCAGCCTCTGGGACAGTAATTCAGTGCATCTTCATGTAACTGGCAAGTAGATGCAAGCCTAGGTTCCTTCAGAACTGCAACTGTGTTGCTGGAATAGCATGTCCAGAGCGTGACAGTTGCTAGTGGCTTTTACTTTCATGGAATATAATGAAAGCATTGACAATGGCCACATCCCATAAGAACCAGAACATGTACAGCCACCATTTGCGGGACTTTCTGGCAGTGGGATACTGTGTCCTGAGCTGATCTGCTTGGTCCACCCCATTCATGAAACTGTTGTACATGTTTACAACTGGTGGACATGGCACCGATGCCTTGCTTCCATCACGCTTTCTCCTGTGTGTGCTGGAGACTGGCAAGGTTGGGTTGCAGTTAGTTGACAGGAAGAATACTGGGTTGCTATCCTTCCATTCAGTAGCTAGCAGTGGTCCACTCTGCAATTGCTTGTAGTAGCCTCGAGTTGCTTTTCCAGTGGCCTGTGAATGTTAGAGGCCATCCTGACCTATTGGTTTGCATGGTTCCACAACCGTATAGACCATCTTTCAGCAATTGCTGTGCCAGTGGAACAGAGGTAAAGAAGTTATCAAAGTAAATGTGATGCTTCTTGCAAGTCAGTCCCCTAGTTAAGTCAACCACAACTGTGTGCCAGTCCGACCTCTGTATTCTGCTCTGTTTTTCCAGTGTATACCTGCAATTCACGTACATACCCATTGGTAGAGTCTGCCAACACCCACACCATAATGCCATACCTCTCTGGCTTACCAGGCATAAACTGTCTAAATGTCAAGCGTCCACGGAAGCCAACCATGGCTTCGTCTACAGCCAC
>NC_056736.1:466234362-466314362 GCF_019279795.1 Protopterus annectens | reverse complement strand
AGACGTAATGGAGGTTCCTGCCATAGTTATGCCACCTCCTTGCTTCTTCAGGCTTATGTGGAGAACTGCATCCCTTTTCCCCATGTGTGTGTGTGTGTGTGTGTGTGTGTGTGTGTGTGTGTGTGTGTGTGTGTGTGTGTGTGTGTGTGTGTACAGGAATAAAAAAATCCTGGGTTTCCGAGGGTAGGTAGTTGATGAAGACTGAGGGGGTGGGGTGGCTTGCAATGACTCCAAGCAGAGAGAAAACAATCTGGCTTGTGCATTCGTCAAAATGATAACGACTTCTACTTATGTGAATGCCAGTGAAAGCGGCTGAGAGTTTTACCTGAAAAGTGATAATGAGTCAGTGCTATATTGTACCTGACTTATTGCTAAGGTGATAATGACCTGCCTTTCATTCCTGCAAAGTTATGCATGCTCAGACACAGGTGATAACTGCTGCACATAACCTGTTGAGCAGGCATTCATTATATTACCTTGTGCAGTTGTTATGTAACACAGACTCATTATCATCGGTACAGAGAAGACCTGAGTAATTCAGTAAAACAGTATAACAGTGATTTGAGCCTTTCCTCCCACCTAAATTCCACACATTACTGAAAAGCCAAAAAAAATTCACAAAATATAACATAGCTCCATGCAGGTAGTAGTCAGGAAGTGATAACCTTTCTCTCACTCAGACAACTACTGAGTATAATCAGACATGAAATGAGCATAGACAAAATGTCAACCTTATGTCGCTGATCCATCTATGAATTAATCCAAAAAGTAGTAATTCATGTTCTCTCCCAACCATGCCTCTGGTTATATATAGTAACACAGAACTTAAGTTGTCTATATTGCAGAAATAGCATCATCAGAAGATGAAAACTCCAGACTTTTCCAAAATTCATAGAACTGCACAACAATGTAAAATCATAAATATGCAATACCCAGAAATGTTCAAATTTGCCATAAACTGTCTGTCAAAACAATCCTAAACAGTTCTGTAACAGCATAGTAAAGCTTTTCCCTTATGGAAAGATATTAGACACCTATGATAGCATTCTGAAATTTTGCTCAGACAGTTTAGACTATGAGCCGCTAACAAACTTCGTGTTGTAGTCCAACGTTTGATTCCCTCTGACACTGAGCAAGTATACATATACACACTCACATGTGTGTGTGTGTGTGTATATATATATATATATATATATATATATATATATATATATATATATATATATATATATATATATATAAAATGAAGTCCAAGCTGTAAACCAATTTGCTCTTCTGACTTGTGACCGACTACCCCCACGATACTGGTTCAGTTGGACAGAAAATAAAAATGCTTTATGCTTCTCAAATAATACATAAAAATATCAGTTTATACCAAGATTATATATTCCTCATTCTGAAGGAAGTATAGGCCTCCTTGAAAATTGGCTACATGTAGAGATCTGCAGTTGTGGGACTTGCATATCTACTGACCAGTCATCTAAGACAACTTCTCTGCTTAGTTTGGAAAAATCATAATCCATACCAAGGATTAATGGAAATAAAAATCACAACTGAATGAGCCAAAAGGAATACAAGGAGGACCGGATGAGAAGGGAAGAAATGTGGGAGGTTGACATTGTGCCTATAGAGTGAGCACCCTAACCACTAAGTGCAAGGTTCAATTCTCACATGGGGTAATTGGCTAGGCTAGGAACAGCCCATAAGGACAGCTACAGTGTTACTAATTTATGAATTTTATTAACTTATGAAAAAGGCACAAGTATTGTGGCAAGTACGGAGATCTCCTGAACAACATCCTGTCGATCAGGATTTGCCTCAGGAGTGGTTAAGGAGGGGTGAACTGAAACAAAAAGACAAATGGTTAATAATGGTGACCCATGACAGTAGACTGTGTAAACCAAACTGTACAAAGGCCTTTGAACATATGGGAGAAACAGACATGCGAGTTCTGTAAAAAAAAACAAAAAAAAAACAGTCGCACACCTTTGGATGATTGCGATAGACTCACAGCACAGGACCAGTACACTGAAAGGCACAATAACGTGGGACTGTGCAAAACTAGAATATTGAAGTAGTTGAGAAGCACTGTAAACATGAATCACAAAGCATTGCAGAGAATACCTTTAATAAGCTATCAGATGGTATCACCCATTAACAGTACCAAAAGTAGATGCGAGAAAATGAAGTATAGTAGCCCAGAAAAAAAAAAAAAAACACAAGTATCATTTATTATTGAATTGCTACACCCGGTGATTACAGTCTTGCATACAGAGAGACACAGACTCATAAAATACCATGATTTGCAGGCAGAAATGAGAGCAATGTGGAAGAAACATGCTTTGTTCCAGTAGTAGTAGAAGCATTGGGTCTAAAAAAAGAATTTACAGTCATACTTGGATATCAACTAATACATGAACTGCAAGAGGAGGGGATTCTGGGCACAAGACAGGTGCTGTGAAGAGCATGTTTAGCTAACAAAGACTGAAACAATATTAATTTCATGAAATTTACTTATACCCTGATTTAGGAATGCAGTCCATTCCAATCATGGACTTAAACTCAAAAGACTTGGAGAAATTACAGAGAAGGATATGGACTGTTTAGATACTGCAACCTGAAACAGTCTGACAAGAGATTCCAAAAGATATGACTTTTGTCAGTAACCTCCACCAGAAAACTCACAATGAACCCTGAAACCTTGAACAGCCCCAGGGAGGAACAGCAACCTTTCAGTCATTGTTACAACTTCAGGCTGACCTCTGCTCGCTCCATAAATAGGTTCATAGGATGATACTAGGCTATTGGCCTGGAGGCCCTTATAAGCCTAGCCAAGAATTTTGCCCATGTTCCCACAAAGTCTTATGGACACAAATCTATCTAGCCAACAAGTTCTATTAATGTCACAGACCAGATCTAAGATATCTACGACACTGACTATCTCTCTAAACTCTTACGCTCTGGGCACTACAACATCTAGACATCTGTGGAGCCATACGATTTCTGTAAAATTATAAAGCAGCCCACTGCTCAAATTTTCATCACTACTGTGGATGCAGTAAAGGACTAAGTAGCACATAGAAAATTACAATCTTGCAAGCAACACTGCAGATAGACAGCCTAAGAGACTACAGAGTAAAAAAAAAATCAGAGCAAAATAGCACACTAGCAGACTACAGTGGCAAAGCCAATCTTTATTCATTTTTTTCTTCAATATGATTTTAAGAAGACTTTACTAGAGCAACAGGTTCGATAATGGATTTCTCTCTTGGTCTCCAGTGGAAATGGGCTTCATCACAGCTTGACATCTCAGTTTTCAAAATGTAACTAAATAAATAATGCATATAACAAGCCTACACTGCACAGGAGCCCAATATAATTCACAGTTCCAACAGGAAAGCATGCACTTATTCAGTGTACTTATGGCTGTCAGTTGCAGAGTAAACCAAAATCTAACTTAGATTTATTCTTCTCACACCGTGATTTATATATCTACTTTGTTAAACCACTTCTAAATAAGTAATTACTCCCTAACTTCTTTGCTTATCTCTGTATTTTGTCTTTATGGATGACAGTGGTAAGTCTAGGAATGTCAAAACATTCCAACTTAGCATTTGAAGTGCAGCTGCAGTACAGGTACATTTTGGTCGAAACTCTAAAAATCTGTCAAAGCATAAGTACATTCAAGTAAAGGGTCAGAGATGCAGAATTAAGGACTCTTACGGTATATCCTGAATGATACCTTACTTTAAAAATAACTGTATTCACTATATACAAACCACACTTGTCAAAGTATGGCATATGTAATGAAAAATGTTACAGAGCATGAAGCGTAAATGAATAAATGTCTACTGACAAGTAATCTTACAATTTGTTACTGATTTTCATTCAACACTGCTGTAGTTATTTGTATGGACTAAGTGAAACACTGGTCTTCTGCGGAAGCAATGAACATTTATGTCATGTCCTTGAAAAAGTATAGGTTCATAGATGGGTACTAGGCTATCTGCCCAAGGTTCTAAGTAAGCATAGCCAACAAGGTTCCCTGGCTTACGCCACCCAAGTTAATTTCCTGTGTCCCTGCCGAGCAGAGCCACAGAAGTGATCCTCGGGCTGTATTTCCTATTTCCCATCCACTCAGCAAGATCTGTCTTGAAGAGTGCTAATGAGGAACTTTGCTCGACATAGATGGGTACTCATACTAGATACCAGAGGTTAAAAGCAGGGTGAAGTGGTGGAGCAGATGCCCATGTTTCTTGAATGATGAAGGTTGAGAATCTGGTTGTAAGAATGCTGCTAAAAACGCACTTACAGCAGACAGACGAATAGAATGAGATGAGGAGCAATAATGAACAGGAGGGAAAGTTAATGACATGGAGAGAGAGTTGATTATTCTTAGAAAGATGAGAAGGTTATAGAAATAAAAAGAAGTAAGTGTTGGTAAGTGAAGTAGTAGAAGAGCATGCATTAGTAGTATGGTTAAAGTGAGAGAGGCATAGTCATAGTGAGTAGGTGGTCGTGCATCTGTTTTGAGGGTTGTGCAAGGTTACTAGTATGTTTAAGGGATAAGGGGCTAGAGAATAAAGAGAGGCTCCTTCTGACAGGTGTGGTTTGTAGGTACTAAGGAGCATTTTGTTTTCAGATTGAAGTGGCCTTGCAGGGGTATATGTGTGCAGTAAGTCTAGAAAGGCTTTGCTTTGTTCTGGTTTGTATATTAATTTGAGGATTAGGAGTAGTTGGGTGTAAGTGAGTTGCTTGGGTAATTCGAGCCACTCAAGTTGTTTTAGGGCTAAACCATGATGGGTTCTGTTTGCTGAGTTAGTGGCATATTTTGCTATTTTATTGCAGCACTGGTTTAGTTTATTTTGGATGGAAGATTGAAGGTTAAGCAGTACTGGGAAACCTTATAGTAAAGTAGGGAGTGGGAGTGTAGAGGCCAGGAGTTTCCTGGATGATATTTTATTCTGTGGAGTTTCCCAAATATTTGAGGAGTTTGATAACCTAAAATTTGACTTGTATATGAAACAAGTTATCAGTTGTCGTGCCTTGTAGCTGGATATGAGGGCCATCTTGTATAGAGGTGTCATGCCTAGTAGTTTGATATGGGGACTGTCTTGTATAGAGGTGTTATCAGACACTGTTTTTGAAAAATTTAGTTTGAGGTATGTAAGGGCATTTGGGTGGAATAGCAGCAGCTTTGTTTTTTTTTTTTTTGTTTTTTAATTGAGTAGAAGCTGGGACGTACTGAGCCAGCTTTGTGTATGAAAATTATTCTTAGGCGAGGTGTTTTGGAGTAATTATGTTACTAGCAGAACAGATTAATGTGGAGTTGTTGTCAGCATATTGAATGAGAGGGATGCTTGACATTTGGTTTAGTGTAGGTTGTTGGTAAATATGTTAAAAAGCAGTGACCTCATTATGGAACTTTGGGGAGCAGCTGTTTTGACGGGTAGGAAGAATGAGTAAGAATTAATCCATTTAATAGATTGGAGTCTATTGTAAAGGTATTTAGAAAACCAGTTGGTGGAGATGTTTGATAGGTCAAGGGAAGAGAGTTGTTTTAGAGGAAGCATATGGGAAACAGCATCAAAGGTCTTGGCAGAAACCAGTCGGCCTTTAGATTAATATTGTTGGTGAAGTTTAAGAGAGCTGTGATAGTGCTATGACCTGGTCTTAAATGATGTGTGGGGGTCAGGAGGTTGATACTTTGCAAATGAGTCCTTAATTAATTATGATTACATTTTTCAAGGATTTTTGAAAGAGAGGAGGGAATGGCAATGGGTCTAAAGTCGGATATGTTGTTGGAGTTACCTCCCAAATTTTTTTTTTTTTTTTTAAGTGTTTTGCTTTTTTTAGGTTCTCTATTGGCTTATCGTTTTGGGCATGAGAGAGCTATTACACTTTGAAATGCTATTCAGCTTTCTAAAGTTGTTACAGAATCTGGCACTTTCATCAGGTTTAAGAACTGGCACTATCAAGCTGCTTCATTTGGTCAATACTTCTGTTACTTCTAATTTGAGCATCTTTTGAACAACTTTATTGTTTCTGTGACTCTGGTGCTCTTTTTAAAGTCTTGATCTAACCTTCACTCCAAGTGTAATCTCTTATGTTATGTTCTATCAGTTTAGTTAGTGTCAGCTGTTGATTTCAAAGCAAGGGGGTTGTATGAAGCAAATTAATGGATGGGCTCTATCATAGCAGGCCATTGCCCATTACCTGTGACCAAGCAACAGATGGGAGTCATTCACTTTAATCCACAGGCTGTCTCAGTATGTACCCCCTCATTGTAGCCCCTTTACTGACTGTATGCACCTCAGTTGTGTGGCTGCAGTTAACAAGGCCAGCCAGATGTGAAGTGGAGCCTCAGACAAAGGACTCCATGCTGCCCCCCTGCATTACACACTAGTCTTCACAGCACCTCCCTAGTGCTCCTCCCTTGTGTTTCCCTTCATCCTAGCCACACACCATCTAGACTATTACTTTGTTTTAGTTTTTTTTTTTTTTTGTAATATCTCATTTCTTGTTTTTAACGTACCGTAACTAGCCAAGACTCCATTGAAATAGACTTAAAGGAAGTAATTGAATTAAGTGTGGGATTGGGGGGTACTAGGCCTCTAAAAATCATAGTGCGCTAGATACTCTGAGTTACATCTTAGAGGTTTTTTACAACCTCTTGCTTTCATGATGGCCTGAAGAAAAAGTCATGAGCAATGAAAGAAATTCAGAAGTATTTTTGTCATTCAAAGAAAAAGAAGTTGTCAAATGCTTAATTTTCAAAGGTAAAACAATACCACTGCCTCAAGTCACACCACACCGATAATCACAGCACCAACAAATTAAAAACACCACATTTTATTATTACTTGTGTGCATTTGTATATGTCAGTGTGGTGTCTTTTACATTAGAAAAACTGAAAGGGCACTGAAGAAACGAATATGTGAACGTAGATATGATATTACCCATGGTATATAAACTAACTTTTTGGCAAAGCACACAAGAGAATGTAAAAACAGGAAGTTTAAAATTTATATCTTAGAACAAGTTTTAAAAAAACTCCAGGAGTGGCCAATGAGAAGATCTTCTTGAATATCGACTTTTATATTGGCAATTATATTTGTAGGCTAACAGAACTCCAGGGTTAAATTATGTAATTTGTATTACTTCTTTTCTGAAACTGAATGCTGCTAAATTTTAATATATTTTCGTTCAGAAACTGAGCTCTCATAATTGTCATTTCATAGTCGGTTTTATGGTTGATTCATTTTTTTAATGTGTGGTCATCTTTACATCTGGTATGGTTTGAATATGTTTTTAATGATTACATAAAATATTTAACCCATCCCACTTTAGCTTTGCTAAGTTCATTGGCCCTTTAAGAACATGGCAAATGAATTGCCCAAATAAAATACCTAATCATTCACTCCCTCCTCTTGGTTGTAATGATTTTAACATTATGTATTTAAATGTTTAAAAAAAATGGTTAATTTTAGGTCTGATGAAGTTCATGTTAAGAACGAAGGTGCTCAACTCCTTTCTTAAACCTTTAATAAAATGTGTTTTTAATTAGTTGGTGCTGTGGTTATCAGTGTAGTGTGACTCGAGGCAGTGGTATTGTTTTAGTAATTTTTAATCTCTGTCCTAGCTGGTTTTCATTTGTCTTAATTTTCAACGGTAACAAACATTTGTTCTCTAAATATATGTATATGTAAAACTGTGTGCCCTTCTACAAACCTAGACCAAAAACAGAAATCTACCATCTGATGTTCTTAATCTTCATTTATTCCTTACTGATGGGTGTCTGTTCTGTTCTAGGAACTGAGTTGGCCGTAAGCTCGTGCCAGCCAAAAAAACTCTTTGAGGATAAGCTTTTACCCATAGTGCCCCTCTCCGTGTTACTTTGGGCTCCTAAAGACAGAGGTGGCTAACTTCACGGCACCCATGCAACTGGAGAACAGCTGCATGACTGCCGAATCTTACACGAATGCCCTGTGCGAACACGTACACACATGCATAGATCTCGCCATACCCAATAGAACCAAGATACTCTCCTCCAAAAAAAGGAAGCCAATCTGGTGGTCCCCTGCCATAAACAAACTCTACAACAGAAGGAGTAAACTGATGAGAAATAAGGTGAGGTCCCAAGACTGGAAAAACTCTATCAGCTTCAACAAAAAGTTGAGATTCCTCATCAAATCCTTTAAAGCTAGCTATGAAAACAGAATTGTAGCAGATAGTAAAGACAACCACAAGGCCTTCTATAGTTATGTAAAGAATCTCCATGGCAATACCCAGATTTGCTCGGAGCTGTTGCACAATGGCACCTCTTATACCGAGCAACAGATATTGCCAATATACTGGCCGACAGATTCAGTGCCAACTTTACCCCTTTCTCCCCCACCAAAGGACCAATCACAATATCAGTAGATTGCCAGGCACCCAGTATTACTGCTGCACAGGTTAAAACAGCACTGTCCAAGGCCAAGAATACAGCTTATATGGGACCTGACAATATCCCTGGCTGTGTTCTACATGAACTACAGAGTGAACTGGCACCTAACTTGTGTGCCCTATTCAATCACAGCCTCACCTCAGGCTTTGTCCCTACCGAATGGTGCACTGCTACAGTCATCCCCCTTCACAAAGGAGGAGCGACTACAGACCCTGGGAACTATTGCCCCATTAGCCTGACAAGTCTGATATGCAAAGCTATGGAACGCATCATCATGGACCTAATAAACTAAGATATAGGGAACCTCCAAACTCTGGATCCCACACAGTTTGGTTTTGTGAAGGGTAGATCATGCCTGCCCAACCCGGTCGACTTCTTTGAGTCAGTCACCAGAGCTGTGGATGAAGGCAAGGTGGTTCATGCAGCCTACCTTGATCTGGCCAAGGCCTTTGATACCATTCTCCACTCAGGAATCATAGAAAAACTCACTAAGCTAGGCATCAACCCCTATATCACTAGGTGGGTTGCAAAGTGGCTCACAGATGGAATCCACAGTGTGAAAGTAGCTGAATCCAAGTCAGATTGTCGACCAGTCACAAGTGAGTCCCACAGGGTTTGGTCCTGGGTCCTCTCCTGTTTGGTATCTACTTCTCTGAAGTCCAGGCCAGCACGAAGGGACTCTGGCTGACAAAGTTCGCAAACTATTGCAAGTTGTGAGCCATAATTAACTCCCTAAGTGATGTTGACATCCTACAGAAAGGCCTCACTGAGACCATGGCCTTAAGCTCAGTGCCAAAAAATGTGTTGTCATCCCCTTTGAAAAAAACTCGGTTTCCATGAATTGCCACATCGATGATAGTCCACTGAACACAGAAGGCGTCAAAAGAGATCTGGGAACACAGGTTGACAGCAACCTCTGGTTTGACCACCACATTGCCGGTGTGGTAAGAAAGTCCTTCTATGTGGCACATCTCATTACTCAGGGTTTTGCATCCAGGAAGAAAGAGGTCATTGTCTCCCTCTACTCTTCCCTCATAAGGTCAGTCATCGAGTACAATGCCCCATTTGGCATGTACCTCACTAGATACCTACAACAACTGGAGAGGCAGCAAAAATACCTCACAAAGAGGATCTTAGGCCTTAAACACTTGTCCTATATGGACAGACTCAAAAAACTTTAACTATTCTCTGTCTCATATTGCCTGTTTAGAGGCGATCTCTGCTTGACTTGCAAAGTCACGCCTGACCCAGCTCTGGTAGAAATGCTACATCTAAAGAAATCCCAATCCCCCCGCACTACACACTCCAGAGACCTTAACCTCATTACCACAAACAACAGAACAAGCTGGAGGGACAGGTTCATAACCCACAGACTGCCCATGCTATGGAATAGACTTCCCATACATGTCAAGCAGAGTGCCTCACTGGCCCTCTTCAAGAGAAATCTTGATGAGTGTGTGGGAAATAGAAAATTCACACCGGGGATCACTCCAGTGGCTCTACTTGACAGAGGCACTGGGAACTAAGGTCGTGTGGCACGATGCCAGGGTAATCCTATGGGCTAGGCTTATAAAGGCTCCAGGGCCATTAGCCTAGTACACTGCTATGAACCTCAGATCTCATTTGCCACGTAGCCAAAAGCTGTGCCAAGCCAACTCTCAGCTAAGTACTTAATATATTTTGATGATAAAACTGTTTTCTGAATAATTTTCCTACCTTCTTCATTCTCATACCTTTCTGTAGTCTATCGTTAGTTTACCCATTGTTTAACTCTCTCTTTTCAATTACCTTCTCGGTAATTCTTAAGTACCATTGGTGGTACGGCCTTTTTCATTTACCCTCTGAGGTAAAATTTTAAATACCATTGTTGGTATTTCCCCCTCCCTCCCTTAACTTTTCTGTTTCTCTTTATTATTGCGTGTGGTTAATTTGGATATATTGTTTGTATACTGTGTCAGAAAAAAAGGAACGTCCGGTTTCAAACAGTGCGACCAGTGTGGTCGCAAGATGCCAAATTGTGACTTACATGTCTCTTGTGTATATTGTTTGGGGGTTCCTCATCTTTCAGTCCAACCTCCTTGTACCATTTGCCAATGGTTCAGCTCTCGAACCCTTAATGAGAGAAAAAATAAGTTGATTTTGAAGGACTTCTGTAAGTCGCCCTTCTCAGAGGCTATTTCTGTGTCGGAGGGCTCATCACCCCCTAGAAAAGAGCATAAAAAGAGACACATTCGGTTCCTCCTTCACCCTTGGCTTCAAACAAATACTGAAAAATCATCTCAACTCTTCCTGGCTATGTTCCTGCTCTATATTCTAACCTCTTCACTCTCCTTATATGATTACTAAACTCCAATGTCTTTTGCTACTAATGACTGATGATACTTTCTCCATATTTATTTTTATCTTCACTTGTTGATACTGGTACAATAATGCAGATTAATATATCTCTGTTTATACCACTGATTGAATTCATTGAATTCTGCTTTAATGTATATTTTCTGTATATATATTACTGTAATCAAATAAACTAGATTCCTGCTTTTATGTATATATTCTGTATATGATATTATATTTACTATCTGTAACACTGTTTCTATTTCTGTACTAATTAATGTTTATATTTTTTCTGTATCTGGTTGGAGCTTTTCTCTCTGGGCCTCCACTGAAAATGGTCTTTTTTAGGCCCAGTGGACTTTCCCGGTAAACAAATGCAATAAAATAAATAAGAAACAGGAACCAAGGCAAAAAGTACCTAAATTGACTTCGCCGGCTCCAGAGCTGAAATTGGCTTCTACGGCACCATCTCCTGTGCCATCTACAAAAATTGTGTCATTGGCGCTTGTTACGGCACAGAATATGTCTAAGGTACAGATATTTCCTAAATTGCATATTTCTATTTCTGTGCCATCTTTAAAGATTTTAACGTTGATATCGATCACAGCATTGACCATATCTATGACACCAAGCTTGCCTACAATGTCTGTCCTGTCTGCTCCCATACCTGACATTCCTACCATACAGGTCTCCAGTCTCAAGACCATGGGGCAGATAGACCACTCTGCACAGACGTGATATTCCCCTATGGCGGATCCTTTCTTAGGGCAACAGTTTAGCCCTTTCTTAGAGTGTCTTGACTCCCCATCGGGGATATCTACTAGATCAACCAGGAGCCTCTCGGAATTAGACATGGTGTGTCTTGTGGACCAGCTGCTGACGGCCAGAGGGATGGCTACATCTTGCAAAACTCCCTTCCCATGTGAACTTGGGAGCCTATCTCCACGGACTCCAACTTATTCTCCCCCATTGACCTCCTTGAAGGCTTTGACGTTCTCAGCACTGATGCCCTTTATGGTTCCCATGCCTTCAGTTCCAGTGGTGGATCTCACCGTGGTTCCGGAGCCAATCCTTTGGCCTTTGACTCATTCAGAGCCGGGTCTTCCCCAGGTTTGGGACTGGACTGCAGGCTCCGGAGTGCCTGGTATGGCACCGTTTTTTTCTACGGCCCCCTCTACCATGGCTCCAGGAGTCCTGATGGTACCGAGCCCCCTTTGGGCTCCATCCTTGGGAGTGGGTTTATTGGAGCAGGGTGTGACCCCGGTTCTGAGATTGTCCTTCTCTGTTCTGGGCTCCCATCCGTCTTCAAGCAGACCTAATTTCCAGGCAATTGAGAGGGCTCTTGCCTCTGTAGGCAAACCATCAGTATTGGAACACCAAATATGTCCTTCCTGTGAGCCGCAGCTGACAGACTACCACATCGGGAAATCGAGCACAAGAGCCTCAGGATACCCTACCACAGGGTGCCCCCTCTTTGGAGTCCTCATCAGAAACTCCCGCTGAAGAGGTACCACATAAGTGGATGTGCAAGAGGAAGTACATGACTCCCCTAAGGAGTCCCTCACCGAGGATATGGACTATGATGAAGGGGAGGGGTCCCCATGGTCTCCCCCGATGATGCGAAATCCTGAAACAGAGGGGTGACTGAAAATCCACCAAGCCTTCCTCTGAGGAGTCTGTAGTCCTGCAGGCCTTGTGTGCTTGACCCTCTACTTTCTGGGTAACCTTGCATGCAGATGAGCTGGTTCAACTCCTTGTGCAGCATGCATGGAAGAGTCCTGATACTATTGAACCAATCCCACAGACACCAGACAAGTTTTTATCCCCTCTCGAGCAATTGCCACTCTGGTCCAAGGGTCTTCCTGTAGATGCTATGGTGGTGGCGGCTGCCACTGAGAAGGAGCTTGTCGAGGAAAGCCAGACTATCCACCCCCCGAACAGGGAGTCTCGGGTGGTGGACAGGTTAGGGAAGTGAGTTTTTGCATCATCGACCTTTGCTGTTAGGTCTTTGAACTACCTGGCATATTTCACTAGGCTTCAGAGAGACTTGGTCTCTGAACTCTCCAAAACCTTAGCAGGAGCAGTCTCTGATGAGGTATGTGACAAGGTTTCCTCACAGCTTGCTACCCTGGAATCCATAACCAACTCCTCCATGTGTTTGATTTCCCATGCTACTGAAGGAGCGGCTAGAGCGGCGGGTTCAGGTGTTGTCATGAGACGTCACACCTGGATGCACCTCTGTGATTCTTTGGACCCTTTTAAGTCTTCCTTTCTGAACGCTCCAGTGGAAGCTTCTTCACTTTTCGGCCCAAAAGTAAAAGACGCATTGGCCAGGTGTGAGAAGGACTGCAAGACCCTGTCTGCCGTGGGTGTATATTTTTCCACCCCTCAACGCCCCTACTTGAGGAACCAGAGGAATGGAAAGATGTGGCACAAGAAATCTCAGGGTCCTTTCCATGACACACGTGGCGAGTTTACTCCCTAGGGCAGGGGGTGTAACTCTTCAGGAAGGCGCCCCTACAGAGGCAGAGGTGCTCCGTGTAACCAGGGGTTAAGAGATTCGTTCTCTGGACAACCTTATCAGTGCTCCTGAGGAGTGACCCGATTGCTTTCCTCTGGAAGCAGTCGGGGGATGATTTTCCCTGCACCTTTCTGCCTGGCTGACAATAACTACAGATTCTTGGGTGCAGCGGATTATAACCAGGGGTTATCCCGTCCCATTCAATCTTTACCCAAAGTCTCTCAAACAAATTCCCGACGTTCCACCCAGTCAAAGGGAAACAGCAGCTGTGGAAATACAAAAACCGATTCAAAAAAATAGTTATCCAGACAGTCCCACCAGACCAGATAAGATCTAGATTTTACTCAAGAATCTTGTTTAGTGCTAAAAAATACAGGGGACTGGAGACCAATTCTAGATCTCAGCATCCTGACCAAATTTATCAAACAGGAAAACTTTCAGATGGTCACAGTTCAGTATGTCCTTTGTTTTTGGAGAAAGATGATTGGATGTGCTCAGTAGGTCTTCAGGATGCATACGTAGTACCACATAAAAATAGACAAGTGCTCCAGAAGATTCCTTCTCTTCTGGCTAGGAGCCAATCACTTCCAATTCTGCATGCTGCTCTTCAGACTCTCTACAACTCCCAGAGTGTTCACCAAGTGCATGACAGTGGTAACAGCTCACTTGAGACTTCAAGGATTCTGGCTCTTCCCATATTTAGACAATTGGCTCCTCACCACCCCCACCAAGCATCTACTGGAGATAGCTCTAAACTACACACTCAAACTGGCAGAATCCCTGGGAATCTCGATAAACTGGGGAAAGTGCAACTTGATTCCCTCTCAAACCTTGGAATTTATAGGAGCAGTTTTCAATGCACATGTTTGCCTAGTCTCTCTTCCGGACCACAGATTACACAGGATAAGATCCCAGATCCAGGTGATATTCTGTCAAAACTTAGTCTCTGCTTGGGTAGTTCTTCAACTCCTGGGTTCTATAGCAGTGTCAATTACCATAGTGCCCTTAGCAAGACTACACATGAGAATTCTCCAATGGCTCCCACTGACACAGTGGTATCCCTTGCACCATCCATTGTCCTTTCAGATACATATAACTCAAGGATGCAAACAGGATCTAATGTGGTGGATGAAGCTAGACAAAGAGCTATGGAGTCGCCCTTCTGCCCATTTCAGCCCAGGACCACAGAGACCACGGATGCCTCCCTGATAGGGTGGGGGGAGACTGTAACCAAGATCAAGGTTTGCTTAGGAGAGCCCAAATAAGGGTCGGAAACCATAGAAAATTGTTTATTCAAGGGCACAATTCCAATTTGTAACCAAAAGCACAAGACTCTACATGAAATAAAACGACCACACTGTGTGGTCGTTTTATTTCATGTAGAGTCTTGTGCTTTTGGTTACAAATTGGAATTGTGCCCTTGAATAAACAATTTTCTACGGTTTCCGACCCTTATTTGGGCTCTCCTAAGCAAACCTTGATCTTGGTTACAGTATTTGTTGGTTTGCTATCATCTTCATTCCGGTTCTGGGTGGGGGGAGACTGTCCAAGGCACTTGGTCAGACATAAAGGTCAGTCTGCATATCAGTGTCCTAGAATGGAGGGCAGTGCTTCTAGCAATGCAAACATTTCAATCCACCCTTCTGTCAGGGACAATTGCTATACAGTCCGACAACATGCCAGTAGTCTGGTACATCAACAAACAAGGGGGAACCAATTCCTACCCGTATGTCAAGAGGCCATGAGAATTTGGCAGTGGGTGATAGCTTCTGACCACTTTCTGATAGCAATGCATAGTCCTGGGGTTTCCAACGTGATTGCAGACAAACTGAGCAGATGTATCCTACTGCCTCACGAGTGGTCCCTCAATCCAGTCATGGCGACAAAGATTTTCAGATGCTGGGGTCAGCCCTGCTGTGATCTTTTTGCCTCCCCACTAAACAACAAATGCAGCAGTTACTTTGCCCTTATCCCTCCACAGATGGAATCCCTGAGGGACGCTCTGATACACGATTGGCTCATGGGACTTCTGTAAGCCTTCCCTCCCTTCTCCTTGATTCCCCTTGTTCTAAAGAAGGCCCTTGGCCCTTCATCTGAGAAGCAAGGTAATCTTCATTGCCCTTTACTGGCCATGACAAATATGGTTTCCCTTCCTTTGGGATCACCTAGTACGCCAGCCCTAGATTCTGGATCCATCTCCGGAACGGATCTCTCATCCGCAGGGGTTGACGCATCCCAACCTTCCCAGTCTCAAGCTGTCTCCACTTTCGGTAATAGCCAGGCAGAGTAACCTTTCCTCTCCTGTACATAATATTCTTTTGGCTTCACATAAACCATCCACCAGGAAAATCTATCTCAGCAAATGGAAGAGATTTCTTATTTGGTCCTAACAAAGAAACTAGATCTTTGCTCAGCTCCTTTTACTTTGGTTTTAGATTATCTCTTGAATCTTCTACAGTCAGGAGCGGAAGCCTCCACAATTCGAGTCAATTTAGCTACAATTTCAAACTGTCATGACTGTTTCCAAAATTCATCCCTTATCTCCCAACACCTCTGCAAAACCTTTTTAAAGGGGGTCTCACACTTCAGACCACCCTTTAAAGAACCGACTGACCCTTGGGATTTAACACTGGTGCTACAAACGCTGATACAACCACTGTTTGAACCTGCAGATTCTTGTGATATGACGTTTTTGGCTTGGAAATCACTGTTTTAGTAGTTGTAACTTCAGCTAGATGCATATCTGAGCTTCAGGCCTTATGTATCAAATGTCCTTATATGATCTTTCATAGAGACATAGTATCACTCTGGACTAACCCCTCCTTCCTTCTGAAAATGATCTCAAAATTGACAATTAACCAGACGATTGACCTTCCTGTCTTTTTTCCAACCTATTCGAATAAAGGGGAATACTGCCTTCATTTGTTGGATGTGCATAGAGAATTAAAATTTTATCTGGACAGAACAGAACCAGTACGTAAATCAGACCAGCTGTTTTTGTCTTTCTCATTTCCGAAATTGGGGGACCCTGTTTCTAAAGTGACCTTATCTAAGTGGTTGAGAAACTTTTTATTCTTCATTAACCAAAAGAATAACATTCTTCTACCGAGCAAGGTCAAAGCATACTCAACCAGATCAGTGGCAACCTCTGTAGCTTTTCATTCAAGGGCTTCAATGGATAATATCTGTGCTGCTGCAACCTGGTCTACTCCCCATACCTTTATTACTCATTACAAATTGGACCTGGTCTCCAGGGGAAGAGCATCCTTTGGTTCAATGGTACTCGGGAACATTTTTCCATAAGGGCCTCCCAGGACATAAAGTAGCTAGGGACACTGTCCCATTAGTAAGGAATGAATGAAGATTAACAACATTAGATAAAGATGTTATGTTCTTACCATCTGTGTTCATCTTCAGTCATTCATTACGTCCCACCCACCTTCCCCCTCCAGAGGCTCCTGGAGAATTGGATTGGGTCCTAATCCTGTTTGTAGGGTTTCTGCTCAGAGAAAGCCTTTGCTTTCCTATCATGAGCAAACTCGATCTGAGGTAACAGGGAGAGGGTCACTATGGGTAAAAGCTTAGCTCGAGAGTTTTTTGGCTGGAACGCACTTGTTATAAAGCCGACTCTGTATCAAGGACGGAACCCACACCCATCAGTAATAAATGAAGATGAACAACACAGATGGAACGTTATGGTAAGAACATAACTTTTTTTTCTGTGTACCTCCATGGTGTTAGATTGGGATAAAAGTAAGGGCACAGATGGCCAAAGGCATGTATTATACAGTAGACTCTGAAGAATAAACCAAGGCATATAAATAAAACCCACACAGAGACAGGGGGTACATGCTTGTTCCACACCAAAGGAATCAATTCAATCAGAGAAACAAGTGCCGTTAGATGGCAGCAGCACTTCATACAGCACTCTGCCAGTGATCAGTTGCTGTCCCACACACACCCTACCTAAACCACCGCAGACAACCACTTATTAAGTACAATGTGTTTTTTTAAACATCTTTATTAAATTATCACTTAAGACACAAGCAAACGGGGTGGCATAGTGGCACATTGGATGCCATTGTCACCTCACAGCAAGAGGTTCCTCAATTCAATTCTCAGCTGGGGTACCTTTAGTGCAGGGTCTGCATGTCCTTCCTGTGCTTGTGTGGGGTTCCTCCCACATTCCAAAGACATGCAGTAGGTGAATTGGACACTCTAAATTGGCCATAGATGTGAGTGTACGCATGAGTGTATGGTGTGGAAAAACTACCCCGGCAGGGCTAGCCACCCAGTGGTGTAAACCGTGGCTCTAGATGATTGTCACTTTTAAAGTGACTCCCCGACCCCATGTGCAAAAATAGGGGAAAAAAAGGTGATGGATGGATTGACATAGGCAAACATGCATTTATAGAAAAGAAAACAAACCATGTTAATATTTTCCATTTAAATACAATATACATCTCATACATTTTCTTACTACTGTCAGTCCAACATTACAAATTGCTGAATTCCTACCTTCCCTTAAACTTCATTCATTATCTTCCTCCTGAACATTGTTATCCATGCACTGTTTCCACAAATTTCATTTACGTCTATGTAATTTTCTCCTTCCCTTTTTCTAAAAATCCCTCTTCCAGTTCTTTTATCTCACTTATAATACTTAATATCTCAAATAAAGTTGGTGTAGGCTTTGATTTCCATTTTCTAGTAATTGCTGTTTTGGAAGCCAACAGAATTAAACCTAATAAGGCCTTTATTATGTCTAGGCAATTCAGAGCCTGTATCCCAGTTCAAAAGAACCATTTCCTTACTTACAGCCATTTGCTCACCCAATATTTCTGATCTATAGAGAATTTTTAAAATCTGCCAAATCATTACACTCCCAAAGCATATGTTCCCAGTTACGTCTTTCTTCTTCATCATACCTCCAACATTTGCTATCTACCTGAAGAGAAGTTCTTTGAAGTCTGCTTTAGGTATAAAAATACCTAAGCAGACACTTCCAAGTTAAGGTCCTAAACCTTCTGGACTTGGTTGCATACTTGGGAGAGATGTATTTACCTTCCTGTTCTTTTCTTCAGAATTTATTTTCCATTCTCTTTTTTCCCCAGTCTTTTCTAACCTCCTATGATTCTTATGCATTATTTTATATGTCCTACTAATTATCCCTTTGTTAACAGCTGCTTCTGTTTTAGAGTCGACTAAAAACCTTAGCAAAGCAGGTCTTAATTCCCCTGTCCCTTTTTCTTTGCCTGCATTCTGAGATTAAGCCTTGGTAGGGAAGGCAGCCTCTAACCTGAAATCCAAATCTCCTCTCAGCCTCATCACACTCTTACCTTTCCTGCTTTTGTTTCCAGTGTCATGGTTCCTTTACCAGTTTTCTCTAGTAAATCCCAGCCCCCCCTCTTGCCTATTTTCTGTACCCCTATTTGCATTCATCCCTACTGGCAAAATCTCCTTTCTCCATTCTTGTCTTGGCTTTGTTCTTAGTCTACTTTCTGCTACTGTGTGAATATAATATTCTGTATGGTTCTTGCTTTAAGGATGTGCATTCAAAATCCCACTCTCTATATTTCTTCAGCTTTCCTCCTTGCTTCATCATCATCTCTTTCCAGTATGAAGTGTAACCTTCTGCTTGTGTTATGTATTTGAGCCTTAACTGTGTAGCTCTAAAATATCCTTTCAGATCTGGTAAACATAAACCACTTTGTTGTAATGGAAGGATCCTACTTAATGCTTGCTCTCTTTCCCTCCCAGATAAATTCTTTCAGTTCTTCAGTAATTATTGCCCATAACATCTTGGGTTGATAAAAGTATGCCTGACCCATATATAAGAATAAAGGAACTAAAAACATTTTCACTGTTTGTATCTTATCTGTATCTGTAAATTACAGTTTACAGTTTCTCAGTTGTATTCTCTTTTGTTTAGTCTTTTCCCACATATCATTAGCTGCCATAACAGAAGCTTTAATCCATACTTGTAAATACTTCATCTTATCACTCAACTCCACTGAACATTTGCCAGTGAAAACAGACATGCTAATATATTTGTAGTTGTAAGAAGCTTAGCATTTCCATGGCTTTCAGTTTACAGCTTAAGCCAAATGTCATAATCTAGACACTTTACCCATGTAAAATAAAAAGAGTAACTATCCTAGCTCTGCATATAATATAATCAGTGTACTTTTACACCCACCCCTCCCCAGGAGCCCAAGATCACAGCATATGGAACATTAAGCTTGCTTTTGTACAGCCTTTTTTCTATTGTTTTACTGTAAAACCTTTCTTTCTTACAACTAAAAAAGTACTTTACTTTACTATATTTAATGCATACAACAGTCACTGAAAAAACTCCCTTCCCCACATTTAAAATATCCTTGATGACACACTATACAAAACTGATTTGCTGTAAATAACACCGAGTTTATATCATGAAACGTTTTATACAAATACTAATAAGAACAAAAAACATGTTGCACTTACATTGAGTTTCCCGTCTTTTAGTGCCCTTCTAAACATTAATGATATAAGGTGGGGTATAGCTTTACAGTCTACCCACAAGATTAACAAAGTCAACAAAAGTCCAGTGTTTTTCAACCACCTTTTCTTGCAAAACCCTATTTCACAAATTCAATAAGATGCTTTATGGTCTTCCATTTATTCAAGAATTTCAGAGTTGCTGGTCCTGTTCACCTCCAGTTGCCAACATGAGACTCTGGTTCAAGTCCAAGGTACTGCTGATTCTTCTAGTCAACTCCTGTGCTATTTTCTCTCTCTCAAGCATTTTCCTTTGGAACATTGGAAACTGTTTCACTGGTACAGGTTTCTCTGAACTTTACTGTCAGACGAATGAGAAGCAGAGTCCCTTTCTGCTTCACTTTTTGTTGGATAAACTTTTTATTTCCTATTTAGCCTGTTCTGCATCACAAAATTACTTTGATCCTCCAAGAAAAAATGCTTTAACTCAGCTGAATACAGCATCTTGCATCTCACACCTGCCTACAAACAATCTGCTGTCTCCGAGTTTTAATACTTTGGCTTGTCAGGATCAGCTCTTTCAGCTGGTATGATTTTATCTTTACTAATATAGGTCTTGGCTGCATTCTCACGGCCAGGTTTGGAACATACACGTGATGTGCCCTTTCAGTTAACAAATTCTGCTGTGGAACACCAGTCCAGTTGCCCATTTGTGCTTTCATAAAATTAATACAGTCTGTTCCTTCCAGTTTTTCTGGTATAGTAGAAAATTTCTGTTTTTTTTTCTGTGCACTTTATCTTCTAACTCTGCTATTTTTTAAACAGCTCTTCTTGAGAAACCTCATATTCAGCCAGGTTTCTGTCATGTCATCCCTTGATTTGTGCAGTTTTATCAGTTCATCTGAATGGCTAGTTAAAGCTTCTTCTATTGTTTGAATTGATGTATTCATTCAATGTTTCATTTATTTAATCACCTCTGAGTACACTTGATTTATTTTTTCCTTTAAATTACAGGAAGCCTTTTCTTAAACCAAAGCTGAAGCCTTAAGTGCTTTTTTGTAGAAAACCTGCCGAATCCTTCCCAAATATTGTTTTCTCATCACATTTTCTGGTTGATTTTCTGTAAGGTTTTCCACATTTCTTCTTTGCTGGCATCCAGGCATATTTACTAGCCAGTAACTGAATTTTATAAAAATTGCACTGTTTTTCCTCTGTTTCTGTTTTCACACTAGGAGAGCTGAAGTTATGTTGTTGATCAGTGTGCAGCAATCTTGGAAGCCTTCCTTATTGAGTACAATGTTGATGTTATATTGTGATGAAAATGAAACAATGATGTACATCCTCCTACTTTTAGATGCACAGCAATTCTTTCCTCTCTCCTGCTTCACACACGAACTGTCATTTTCATCATAGACAATCCTCATACTCATCAGTTACAGCCACGTTGACTATGCACATCTCAGGTATCTGAATGTGTTAAAAGTAGACAGAGCAAAATATTCCAGAAGACGACATGCAGATGTTCATTACTTCTGCAAAGACAGAATTCTGACTTCTTAACTAGAATAAATACCAACAGTGCCAACCACCTTCATCCAGATGCTGTCCCCTGTACGCAGCATTAAGTATCAGAATGTAATAAAATAAAAATAACAATTGATTTTTACCACAATAAACACACACTTATGCAAACACACATATGCACATGCACACACATACATACGCAGTCATACATGCGCGCGCGCACACACACGACCATTAGTTACAACCACACACATGACTGCGATTGCTTATCTCAGATGTTTGTGATCAAATGAATCAATAAATATGTAAATGACTGACAAATCAAGGAGAAAGCTAAAATAAATATTATTATTTATTACTTATTTATTTGACATTTGTTAACAGGGATGGTCCAACAGGGCAAACCCTTTTTCATTGGAGGCCCGGGGAGAAAATCTCCACAAAAAAAAATAACAGTAAGTATACTATGAGATACAGTAAGATGCAAATATTTGTATTTAACAATACAATATCAGCAGTAATAATATATCATCAGCAGTAATAATAGTATAATGTTACTATAAGTAAGGAGTAAGAAGATAGAGAAGATAATAGAGAAGGAAAAGAAAGGCAGTCGGAAGGAAGCAGAGTTAGAGTAGGGGAGGAGTTCAAGTTGGATGATTACAGAAAGAAGACCAGGTACTATTAAGATGCAATTTCAGTGTTTTCTTAAATTCTTGTACACTAGAGATATTTCTCAAGGGTAGAGGAAGTTTGTTCCAGTGAGAGGCCAGAGAAGAGCTGAAGAGATACTGTTCAATAGATTTATTAAGTTTGTAAATTTGAAGTAGATGTTGATCAGAACTTCTGAGAGATTGTGTGTGTGGGGGGGGGGGTGTAAAGAGAGATAAGTGCTGAGAGACTAGGGACCAAAATCAGGGACAACTGTTGACTTCATATACTTGGAAATTTGATAGAATAACAGGCTTTGTATTAGCTTGGTTTTCTTAAAGGCTGTTAAATCTGAAACTCATATGTCTGTCATCATTATTTAGTGACTGCAGTCCTCACTGATTTGCCAGAAAAAAAATCGCAAACTTTGACTTTATTTTTACGGCCTGGAACAATTAAGGGTACCCACTGTGGGATCAACATCTTAGATATTGTCCTTTGCTAATATGGGGCATCTTGCACTATCCTTTCCATATTTTTGTCACTTGTTAGGTCTAACCATAAAGCTGTCTCCTTCTAAATGAAATTGAACCAGAGATTCCTTCCACCAAAGGTACCTTTAGAAATTTCTCTAGAACCAGCTACCTACTGCTAAGTGATACACTGACATGCTTCAAATTCCCACCAAACCCAGTTAACTCTACTGAATACATGGAAATGTACACCACCATACTAACATTTAAGTAGCTGCATAGATGCAACAGTATCCTTTAGAAGCAAGAGCAGGTCAATCCTGAGAAACAAACCCATGTACTGGAACCATAGTATCAACACATTTTACAGTAAAAGGAAGAGAATTTTGACCAAAGGTAAGAAGAGTAGTTCCCAGAATGATAGAGCTCTTATCACTGAAATAAACACCTCATGAGCTTAGTAAAATCCACCAAATCCAAGTCTGAGGTTAAATTAAATACCCAAGCCAGAGACAATCACACAGCTTTTTGAAATAATATTCACAGTCTCAAAAATGTAATGCAGCAGTGCAATAAGTGAATTGTGAATGATGTTACCCACCTACACTGAAGCTGAAGAATTTGCAAACCAGATAACTGATAAGCTCTAATTTTTCTTGTCTGTCCATCAAGGTATACCCAATACTGGCTCACCTCCAGCTGTTGCACAAGACCAAGTCCTAAAAGCACTATCAAAATCTTAAAATTCTGCATTGATAGGTCCTGACAATATCCCTGGATGCATGATTTAGCCACCTCCTTAACAGTACTGTTCAACTTCAGCCTACATACAAGTTTTGTACCAAGCAAATGGAGAACAGCTATGATCATTTCACTGCATGAAAGAGGATCTTCCATAGAACCAGACAGTTAGACCCGTGTGTCTGACCAGACTCTTATACAAAGCCATGGAAAGACTTATCATGGAACTAATCAATAAAGATATAGTGAGCCTCCAAACACTGGTCCAGTCTCAGTTTGGATTTGTCAAGGGTAGGTCATAGTTAATCAACCTGGTGAATTTATTGGAAAGGTCAACAAACAGTGGATGAAGGTAAAACAGTACACACAGCATAATTCCAGTTTGACTAAAGCTTTTAATGCAATCTCTCACTCAGGCATAGCTAAATACACTCAGAATTAACCCCTGTGTCACCTATTGGATTGCCAACTGGGTAACTGATAGCTTTCCATACTTTCATTTCCTGCATTCTTTCTCCACAAAGAGACCACAATCACAAGTGTGAGTCCCTCAGGGTTCTGTGCTGAGAACTCTCCTGTTTGACATCTACTTCTCTGATGTGAAAGTCAATACCCAAGGGTTCTGGCTGACTAAGTTTGTAACCAAATGCAAGTTAGGAACAGTCATTGAATCCCCAAATGACTTTGGCATCCTACAGGAAGGTCTGTCCCAAGTAAAAAACTAGTGCTAAAATCATGGAAAGAAACTAAATATATTATCATATCCTTTGGGAAGTAATCTGCTCTAGGGAACTACCCCGATGACAATATCCCCAGAGCAGCTGACCCATTTCTTCAGGATTTGTGAATGTATGTAGACATTGACCTAGTTTTTGACCAACATGTGTCAATTGTAAGAAAGTCCTTCTGCATTGCACACCTTATAAACAAAGGGATTGTGTCTAGATCTAGGGATGCCATTGCCCCCTTTACTCTGCCCTCATTAGGCCAGTGATTGAGTATAATGCCCCCTTTGGCATATATCTGTCCAGAGACATGAAACTACTGGGAAGCCCACAGAGATACCTTACTAAAAGTTTACAAGGCCTAAGCAGTATGTCCCCCTTGGACTGACTCAAAGCCCTGTCATTATACTCGGTATCCTGTAAACTGTTGAGTGACTTATTTCTGGCATACAATGCATCATACAACCTACTGCTGATGGATTTACTGGGTATCAGCAAGTCAAATGGCATCAGAAATACTTGGTCTAGGGATCTAAACCTCTTCTACAGTATCAATAGAAAGATTTGGAGGGATGGTATGTCTCACACAGGATACCACTGCTGTGCAAACAGATACCCCATCCATGTAAAACAAAGCTCATCCCTGTCCATTTTCAAACACAACTTGGATCTATGGTCGAAAAAGAAAAATTACCCTAGGAATGCCCCCTGTACTACTTATGGACAAAGTCAACTCAACTGCTATATCCCATGGGTCGGTCCCCTCAAATTATCTATAGTGTGACCCCAGTTATTCTCAGTAGGGGTAATATAAAATTATTAGCCATGGGATGGGTAAGGCCAATGTATCACAAAATGGGACAGGTTAATTCAAGCAATTGAAGAGAAATTGGCTAGGCTTAAAATGGCCTGTAAGGGCAGCTAGCCTAGCAGTATTTAACTCTGAACCTATGAGAAATAAATGACCGTATGAGGAAAAAAATCAAAGACATTCAGCAAAATCGGGGATAGTGCAGAACATTTATGCCCTGCACACATACATTCTTGCCATCTTTGCTCCCACACACATGGATGTCACCATCAGTTACAACCACTTGTATGACTGAGACCGCATGTACATTCTCAGATATTTTGATTGTGATCAAATGAGTAAAATACAAGTGTCATACACAAAAATATCTTCTCAACTCACTGCTGAATGAATACAGTGTGCAATCCACTGCACCCTCCCCCATTACATCTCAACGTTGTCTATTGCCTTTATTATGTAGAAACTTGCTAGAATAACAGGTTTTGCATTAGTGTGTTTTTGGAGAGTATTCAGTCTGAAACTCAAATGACAGTCGTCATTATTTAGTGACTGCAGTCCTTAGTGGTATGCCAGAAAAGTCATAAACTACCAAAATATGAAGCAAAAAATCAGAGACATTCTGTGAGATGAGAGCAACTGAAAAACTCCGCTTCAGTCACACACAGCCAAATGCGCCATGGGCGCACACTCACACATTTAATATACATAGGAACCCGCTAAAATAGCTGTTTTTTCATTAGCATGCATTTTTAATGAGATTGTCTGAATCTGAAATGTCTGTCATCATTATTTAGTGACTGCTATCCTCATCGATTTGCCAGAAAAGTTACAGATTTTATAAGGAGCAGACCAAAATATGGCACAAAAAATGTCATTTTGTAAAAATCGGGAACATTTGAAAGAATCTGTGCCCCCCCCCCCCCATATTTAGCTTCCTACATGCTGGCAATAACAGGCAGAGTGCCTGCTAATAAATAAATAAATAAATTGGTGTGTGTGTGTGTGTGTGTGTGTGTGTGTGTGTGTGTGTGTGTGTGTGTGTGGTATGTACACGTATAAGCTTAAATAAAGATTTACTTCTGTGCTTCTACACTCGTACGTCAACTCCTTTGTACACTTTTTATCTCTGCCTGAGTCACCTGAAGCAGTCTGAGCCAATAGGAAGGGCTCTTCTCAGCTTCATGCAACAGCTGAATGAGTCTCTTGTTGAGCAATGTTTGTGATGTCCTCAGCAGGTATGTGGATTGGTGGAGTAAGCATAATGCGAGTGGACTGAGCCTACGTTTTTTTTTTTTTTTTTGGTCTCTGAGCTTCTACGAAGAAACAGAATGTTGGAAATGTTACAGTTGTTTTTTTTTTTTTTTAATTTAAAAATAATAGCCAACTTTATTTTTCTTTTTTAATGAGGAGTCTGCAGCTAACACCCTAGCCTCCCCTGTTTAGTTCTTCCAGGTATTTCTGAGAACACTTATTTTAAATGGAAATTCTGTTATTTCCTGATTTTGTACTTTTCATAAATATTCCTACAACTGTACTTCAGATAGAAATTCTCTCATGTCTCGTGCATGAATTTCACCTTGCCAGCTGGGATTAGATTTGTACTTTCTGTTCTCTTTTTCTTTTCTGTTTTTCAGTAAGTACAGTGGGATCTTATACATCCACCTGAGCTGCCAACAATGTAGTCAGGTGGGGCTTCAATTTAATGCCTCTTCAGAAGGCTAGCATGCTCAGGAGGGCAACATTCCCTTGAGCTGTGCTGCAGTGTAAATATAGGAAAATTAATTTAAGTAGCTGGTATGAGTATAGAACCCATAAATGTCTGAGCTTCCTTCACCAAAGCTGTGTGTGCTATTAAGGTACTGACACTTGTACACTTGATATTTTTAATTGCTTAACCTCAAAGCGTTGGCACAACTTATGTGCTACCCTTGACATGAAGGACATGCCTTGGTCAGTAACGATCTCTTTAAGGATACTCTGAACCAGTACTCTGGCAGTGGTATTAGCATTAGCTTTGTATAGGGGTACAGCTTCTGGAAATGTTGTAGAATAATCCATTATTACTAGTATGTACGTACGTTATTACTAGTATATACATTACAAGATTTTACTAATGCACCCACGGTGCCTATAGCATTCTGCTCAAATGGCATGTCTGTAATTGGCATTGAAATCAGTGAGCTGTTAAATTCAGAATGCTGTGCATCCAGAAGAAGAAAAAGTGCACTTAACTTTTAGAAGGAAAAAAAAAACATATTTACTTGGAAGTAAAAGAAAAAGACTGGGAAAAATATTTACCTGTAAGAAAAGATGATGGGGAAAAACGCAGCTTACTTATGAAAAGACAGAGTGAAATAACATTCCCTTCAGAAGAATGTCTGAGAACAAACTCAGTATAGGGTTGCCACCTTTTCAAATGCCCAAAGTGGGACATCTTTTGTACAAATGTCAGATTTTGCAGGCCGAAACATACTCATGGCCATCACAAAGGACAGAACTTCACTTTTTTGCCTAAATAAAAGCTTATTCTTGTAGTATTTTAGTTGCTTATTCTGTTTCTTATAACAGTTAGGTGTTTCAGATACAGAAAAACTGTTTTATGCAACTATTACATAAAATATAAGAAATACCTTTGTTCTGAAATCTCAGGACATTTGCCATTTTGCAATTTATTTGCAGGACACAACTGCCCAAAGAGGGACTGTCCCTTTCAAAGTGGGACAGGTGATAACCCTAACTCAGTAGGCAACCATTATAGTGTTTGTTATTAAGCCTGCATCTGCATGAAGGGTTCCTGTATCATAAGAACACCTAAACAAATATGGCATCATAATTGACTCATAACACTGCTACAGGAATGGCATAACACCCTCGCAGAGATGTATACCCTCACAGATAAAATCATCTCTGCAGCGGAAAGTAGCCAAGACACTGGAGCCATCTTCTTAGACCTTACCTGGGCATTTGAAAGTGTTGACCACCAAATTCTGTTATAAAAGCTACAATTACTTGATTTGGGCATAATGTAATAACCTGGTTTTGTAAATAACCTTCACAATTGAACATCTAAAGTCAGGGTAGACTACCTTTCTTCTCCATAAGGATATTTTAAGGTTCAGTTTTTGAACCAGTAAAGTTTTCCATATTTATTAATGACATCAATAAAGTTATCTTGTGCTCAGATATGCAGATGAGATCATACATCACAAAACTTGAACCCAGTACCTATGACATTTAAAAATCTCTGCAAAAAGATTTTTCCATTCTATCAATGTATCAGTCTTGCTAACAGAACTTCACCATGTCTTTTGCATCTAAACTCACACACTCGTACATTCAAACTTTCTCTCAAAAAAAAAAAAATCGCCCTCGACATCACCGTGAAATCAGTAAGCCCAATAACTTGGGCTTACACTACATATCACCCTCCCTCTCAAAACTCGTACTGAGAACATTAAGAAAGTAGTTAAAGGCATACAGACACACCAAAACTCAGAACTTTCTTGCTGCTTGTCCTTGTATGCAGACCTCTGTCAGTGTTGTCTTATTATTAATTGATTACTTCAGCACAAAGTATCAGGCAGATAAGTACCCCATTTGGGGACCCTTTGTCTTATCTATATTTTTTATGAGAAATTTTCTCTTATGTCTGTTTGAAAAGGAAAGTGTGGGTGTTAGATACTATGCAAAGATTCCAACTTGAGTTGTTTCTTCTGCTAAAAGGCTGAACATGACATAAAACTTTTTGGCTTTCACTCCAAAGACTATCTGAAGTGGATTGAATACCTTTAGGACTTAACTTGAAAACCACCGTCATCAGACATTAACTCATGCTGCCGTGACATCATTTGCCTCATCCTCCAGCTTTCTCCCTCAGTCAAAGAAAAAAAAAGAAATGAACATCTTGTAGAGAGGTGATTGATTATAATATACTTTTACTTCTTTCAGTCAGTCTGAGATGGGCGACTCCTCCAACATGCCTTTGCAGTAGCCTGACCATCTGTCTTTCTTTTGGGACTTCTAACAGTGCCTTGGTGGAAGATTATTACAAAGGATACCAGCAAGTCTTTACAGCTGAGGTTGCTAAGAAAGAAGCTAATTTTGACTAAGAGTGAGGGAGGGATTCGCCATGTCCTTGAAGATGTCCAGGGCTTGCTTATGGTGGGTAGACATTGCTTCTACTCTTATGACCATAAGTCTGGAGATGCCACGTAAATATGCACAAAAAAAAAATAAAAATCTTTCTCCACCTTAAACTCCATTTTCTTAATTTTCCTGACTGAAAAGTGATTGGCTCACTTTTGCTCAGAGCCTGCTCAAATCCTTTAGTCAAACTTCTTTTCCAGCCTCTATTGTTTCAAAAGGAAAAGTGATTCCTTTTCCAGGAAGACTTGTCTGACTGTGACCAAGGGGGTCTTGATTTTTTTATATATATATATATATATATATATATATATATATATATATATATATATATATATATATATATATATATATATATATATATATACATGTACATACATACATACATACATGCATACAAATATTTCAAGCACGAGCATTATTGCCCTTCTAGCTTGCAATATACCAAAGTACTTGTTCTCATAATAAGTGTCCAGGCTGTCCTAAAAATATCTAAACTAGTACTTGCTTTAATGTAATTTGGCAGTCTGTTCCATGCATTAGCTACTCTGTCAGAGAACCAGTTAGTACGCTTCTCGTTCCTACAGAATCTTTTTTAATTTCTCCAAGTCTTTTGGGTTTCTAATACCATGACAGGAATGGACCCCATTCCTAAGTCAAAGTACGATTAAGGTTCCCAAAATTAGTATTGTTTCACTCTTTGATGTCAGCCAGTAGTGCTCTTTGCAGCACTCACAATGTGCCCAGTAATGACTCCTCCTGTAATTCATACGGAGTTACACGTATTGGTAACATACCTAAATATGATTGTAGACTCTTCTTTAATAAGACCTGTTGCTGCTATTACTATTGGAACTGTCTGGGTAACTTTTTTCCACATTGCTCTCATTTCTGCCTGCAAATTCTGATATTTTCTGACTTTGTCTCTCTTTGTACGCAGGACACTGGGTGTGGCGAGATCAATGGTACTTTTGTCTTCTTTTCCTGGACCACTATATATGGTTTTCTAACATCTGTCTTTTGAACTGTTGGTAATGGATGATCCCACATGATGTAGACTTCATTTTCTGTGATGCTTTGTGGCTCATGTTTCCAGTGTTTTTCAGCCACTTCAGTACCATAATGTTTGCACAATCCCCAGTGCAACAGCCTTACCACATTATTATGCCGTTCAGTATACAGTCCTTCTGTCATTGGTATGTTGCAACCAACAATGAGATGTGCAACGGTTTCCAATTTGTTTTACAAAACCTACATTTGTCTGTTTCTCCGACATGTTCAAAGAACTTTGTAAATGAACGTGTACGCAGCCCTCTATCTTAGGCTGCCAATATTAACCTGTCATCTTTTGGTTTGAATTCACCTTTCCTTAACAATTCCTCCATTTGTTCCTGATCAACATGAGGTTCTTCTAGACGTTTTCTATACTTGCAACTATATTTATGCATTTTCCACATTTCTTTCCTTTTCATCTTATCCTTTACCTTATATTCTTTCTTATGTTTTTTGGCACATTCAGTTGCTACCTGACTTTTATCTCCTGGTTTGATTTCCATTCCTGCTTGACGCCAATGTGCTTCTGCTAGATTAAGCATAGTAGTCCTCTTAGATTTATTCTCCTCATGTTTCAAAACTTTTACTATATTTGGGTCTTATGAGGTCAGCAGATGTGTGTGGAGTCTCACGATTGCAAATCTATACATATAATCAATTTCAAGGAGGCCCACCCCTCCTTCAGAACGTGGAATATATAATCTTGGTATGCACTGATTTTTATAAATCATTTGGGGAGCATGAAACATCCTTCTCTTTTTCCTTTTTAATCTGTCCAACATGTTTTGAGCCAAACAATCACTCCAAAACTGTAAGTTAGGGCAGGAAGAGCAAATTGGTTTATAGCTTGGATTTTGTTCCTAGATGTCAGTGCTGTTTTCAGGATTAATTTAAGTCTTCTGTAGTATTCCTTAATAGTTTTATTCGCATTTGTTCGTGTTTTATTGTTGATCCTTCATCAGTTCCCAAATATTTATACACCACTTCTTGCTCAAGTTCTTTTATATCACATTCTTGTCACAAAGTGATGTTTTCCAGGCGTTGCAGTTTTCCTGCTTTGAAGGTTGCTTTTCCATATTTATCGAGACCAAATGACATTCTTATATCATCTGAAAAAGTTCTGACAACTTGCAGTTGTGCTTTCAGTTCCTCATCTGATGAGCTATACAGTTTTAAATCGTCTACAAAGAGAGGATGAGACGTCTTTACACTTTATTGTTTTCTAGGAGCCAAATTGTAGCCATGGCTTAAGCTGTTAAGTAGACAGCTTAATGGGTTAAGGGCAACACAGAGCAGCAGCGGTGACAGAGTCACCCTGGAATATCCCCCTTTGAATTTTTATCCATGGGATAATAATTTGTCCTTTATCATGGCTTAATTGTAAAGTGGTCTGCCACTGTTTCATGGTCACTATAATGTAGTTGATTAGTGCAAGTTGTATCTTATATATATTTTAAGCATTCTTTTTATCCATGAACGTGGGATACTATCAAATGCTTTTTTGTAGTCAATCCATGCCATATTTAGATTCTTCCCCTTTTTACAGTTTTCCACTATGACTTTAACAACAAATGATCCTTTGTTCTATATGACTTTCTTTTATTGCCCTTTTGTTCTACTGCCATAATTGAGTTTTCTTCTAAATGACTATAAACTCTGTCGGCATCAGTTCCCGTGTATAGTTTATATACGTCTTCGGAAAGCAAGTTATTGGTTTATAATTCTTAAGGTAGCTAGCAGGTTTATTCTTAAGTAGGAACATTGTTTTTCTTGTTGTTAAACAGGTTTTTGTCTTTTCAGGGTGTGCATATAAATAGTTCTAACTCATGGTTAAATCTTCATGCAGAGATGTTAGTACTTTCAGCCAAAAGTTAGGTATTGCATCTGGGCCTGGGATCTTCCAGAGAGGTGATTGATTATAATATACTTTTACTTCTTTCAGTCAGTCTGAGATGGCCGACTCCTCCAACATGCCTTTGCAGTAGCCTGACCATCTGTCTTTCTTTTGGGACTTCTAACAGTGCCTTGGTGGAAGACGATTACAAAGGATACCAGCAAGTCTTTACAGCTGAGGTTGCTAAGAAAGAAGCTAATTTTGACTAAGAGTGAGGGAGGGATTCGCCATGTCCTTGAAGATGTCCAGGGCTTGCTTATGGTGGGTAGACATTGCTTCTACTCTTATGACCATAAGTCTGGAGATGCCACGTAAATATGCACAAAAAAAAATAAAAATCTTTCTCCACCTTAAACTCCATTTTCTTAATTTTCCTGACTGAAAAGTGATTGGCTCACTTTTGCTCAGAGCCTGCTCAAATCCTTTAGTCAAACTTCTTTTCCAGCCTCTATTGTTTCAAAAGGAAAAGTGATTCCTTTTCCAGGAAGACTTGTCTGACTGTGACCAAGGGGGTCTTGATTTTTATATATATATATATATATATATATATATATATATATATATATATATATATATATATATATACGTACATACATACATACATATATATATATATATATATATATATATATATATATATACATGTACATACATACATACATGCATACAAATATTTCAAGCACGAGCATTATTGCCCTTCTAGCTTGCAATATACCAAAGTACTTGTTCTCATAATAAGTGTCCAGGCTGTCCTAAAAATATCTAAACTAGTACTTGCTTTAATGTAATTTGGCAGTCTGTTCCATGCATTAGCTACTCTGTCAGAGAACCAGTTAGTACGCTTCTCGTTCCTACAGAATCTTTTTTAATTTCTCCAAGTCTTTTGGGTTTCTAATACCATGACAGGAATGGACCCCATTCCTAAGTCAAAGTACGATTAAGGTTCCCAAAATTAGTATTGTTTCACTCTTTGATGTCAGCCAGTAGTGCTCTTTGCAGCGCTCACAATGTGCCCAGTAATGACTCCTTCTGTAATTCATACGGAGTTACATGTATTGGTAACATACCTAAATATGATTGTAGACTCTTCTTTATAAGACCTGTGGCTGCTATTACTATTGGAACTGTCTGGGTAACTTTTTTCCACATTGCTCTCATTTCTGCCTGCAAATTCTGATATTTTATGACTTTGTCTCTCTTTGTACGCAGGACACTGAAGTCACTGGGTGTGGCGAGATCAATGGTACTTTTGTCTTCTTTTCCTGGACCACTATATATGGTTTTCTAACATCTGTCTTTTGAACTGTTGGTAATGGTTGATCCCACATGATGTAGACTTCATTTTCTATGATGCTTTGTGGCTCATGTTTCCAGTGTTTTTCAGCCACTTCAGTACCATAATGTTTGCACAATCCCCAGTGCAACAGCCTTACCACATTATTATGCCGTTCAGTATACAGTCCTTCTGTCATTAGTATGTTGCAACCAACGATGAGATGTGCAACGGTTTCCAATTTGTTTTACAAAACCTACATTTGTCTGTTTCTCCGACATGTTCAAAGAACTTTGTAAATCAACGTGTACGCAGCCCTCTATCTTAGGCTGCCAATATTAACCTGTCATTTTTTGGTTTGAATTCACCTTTCCTTAACAATTCCTCCATTTGTTCCTGATCAACATGAGGTTCTTCTAGACGTTTTCTATACTTGCAACTATATTTATGCATTTTCCACATTTCTTTCCTTTTCATCTTATCCTTTACCTTATATTCTTTCTTTTGTTTTTTGGCACATTCAGTTGCTGCCTGACTTTTATCTCCTTCTGGTTTGATTTCCATTCCTGCTTGACGCCAATGTGCTTCTGCTAGATTAAGCATAGTAGTCCTCTTAGATTTATTCTCCTCATGTTTCAAAACTTTTACTATATTTGGGTCTTATGAGGTCAGCAGATGTGTGTGGAGTCTCACGATTGCAAATCTATACATATAATCAATTTCAAGGAGGCCCACCCCTCCTTCAGAACGAGGAATATATAATCTTGGTATGCACTGATTTTTATAAATCATTTGGTGAGCATGAAACATCCGTCTCTTTTTCCTTTTTAATCTGTCCAACATGTTTTGAGCCAAACAATCACTCCAAAACTGTAAGTTAGGGCAGGAAGAGCAAATTGGTTTATAGCTTGGATTTTGTTCCTAGATGTCAGTGCTGTTTTCAGGATTAATTTAAGTCTTCTGTAGTATTCCTTAATAGTTTTATTCGCATTTGTTCGTGTTTTATTGTTGATCCTTCATCAGTTCCCAAATATTTATACACCACTTCTTGCTCAAGTTCTTTTATATCACATTCTTGTCACAAAGTGATGTTTTCCAGGCGTTGCAGTTTTCCTGCTTTGAAGGTTGCTTTTCCATATTTATCGAGACCAAATGACATTCTTATATCATCTGAAAAAGTTCTGACAACTTGCAGTTGTGCTTTCAGTTCCTCATCTGATGAGCTATACAGTTTTAAATCGTCTACAAAGAGAGGATGAGACGTCTTTACACTTTATTGTTTTCTAGGAGCCAAATTGTAGCCATGGCTTAAGCTGTTAAGTAGACAGCTTAATGGGTTAAGGGCAACACAGAGCAGCAGCGGTGACAGAGTCGCCCTGGAATATCCCCTTTGAATTTTTATCCATGGGATAATAATTTGTCCTTTATCATGGCTTAATTGTAAAGTGGTCTGCCACTGTTTCATGGTCACTATAATGTAGTTGATTAGTGCAAGTTGTATCTTATATATATTTTAAGCATTCTTTTTATCCATGAACGTGGGATACTATCAAATGCTTTTTTGTAGTCAATCCATGCCATATTTAGATTCTTCCCCTTTTTACAGTTTTCCACTATGACTTTAACAACAAATGATCCTTTGTTCTATATGACTTTCTTTTATTGCCCTTTTGTTCTACTGCCATAATTGAGTTTTCTTCTAAATGACTATAAACTCTGTCGGCATCAGTTCCCGTGTATAGTTTATATACGTCTTCGGAAAGCAAGTTATTGGTTTATAATTCTTAAGGTAGCTAGCAGGTTTATTCTTAAGTAGGAACATTGTTTTTCTTGTTGTTAAACAGGTTTTTGTCTTTTCAGGGTGTGCATATAAATAGTTCTAACTCATGGTTAAATCTTCATGCAGAGATGTTAGTACTTTCAGCCAAAAGTTAGGTATTGCATCTGGGCCTGGGATCTTCCAGTTAGAGGCTTTCTTAATTTTGTTTGTTTCAATCTCTCTGGCTGTTACTTCATCCCATTTCATATTCTGCACCTTTAAACCTTTTATTCTTTCTTTAATTTCTTCTAGCCACTTAGCATCTTTATGTCCCACAGGATCTTCATAGTTACTTCTACAAAATGTATCTATTTCTTTTTTGGCGGTCTTTCAATTCCTTTTACCTTATTTCCCAAATGGTCAATTTAGTCATGTTATTTTGTAGACATGCCTTATCTGTAACACATGTAATCAGTTTACCCAATTTCATGTCATCTGCATATAGACGAACACCTCAATTGAAAAAGTTAGTTCTGAAAGATACAATCTAAATAAGTAAGGGCTTAGGACAGAGCCCTATGGGACACCCTGACTGTAACCAAGGATTTCACCTGTCCACTTGCTGTAGGATACTTGCCATGTCCTATTTGTAAGCCATGCAGCTGTCCATCTTAGCAAGAGTAAATCAGTACCTAGTTGTCCTAATTTATTGATCCATGTTTTGTGCATGACCCTGTCAAATGCTGAAGTTAAATCTATATAAATTACATCACAGCACAATTTTTCATTCATAGCTGTTATTATATCGTGTTACAGGTGGTAATAGATATATTTTCAACATATGAATGCTGATATATGGTTTCAAGTCCCAACCTATCCAGTTCTGACAATAACTTATCCAATATTACCTTCTCCATTATTTTTCCACAACATGAAAGTAGGCTTAAGGGTCTGTATGATTATGGGTTTGTCCTACTCCCCTTTCCCTTAAAGACAGGTTTAATAAGCACATGTCTCCAATCTTGAGGACTCTCCCCATATTTATATATGACCTAGTGAATAATAGATATAATGCTACTGTTAAGTTCTTGCTGAAGAGTTCTTGGGTCATTGTTACTAATTCTGTCTCCTCCGTGTACTTTGGCTCCAGTTTTTGCAGTTCTTTTTCAGTATAATCTAATTTGATTCCAGTATCTGGGGTTTCCTGGATGTCACTAGGACAACTTACCACCCCTTTTGTGGAGCCAAACTGTTTTGCATAAGATTTTGTAAATATATCTATAATCTGTTGTTTCTGAGAATAAATTTTAGAATCTGCACACAGTTTATCAATTTGTGTCTCTTTACTCCTTCCACATCTTGTGTATCTATAAAAAGGTTTCCTATTATGCTCAATATCTTTATATACATTTTCTTCAAAAATTTCTTGATCTTGTCTCACACACTGTTTAATCTGTTTGTTCAGCTTGTTTATTTCAGTTTTCAAAGTTGTAGTTTGACCTTTCTTCCATTTCTTATATTTTTTGTCTCTCACTTTTATCAGATATATTGTTCTGATGTATCTGATAAATATGTTGTATGCCTAGATCCTGATGTTAAACATTTTTTTTTTTGGATTTTTTGCACTCAATTTCTTTTTTAAAACTTTCCACTGAACACCTCACTCCAGTTAGTTTTACATAGTGACTGTTTTGCTTCCATATAATCAGTAATTAACCTTCTGTGCATTGGCTTAGATTTTAGTTTACAAATTAAACTTTATAACCCCATGACCACTGCACATCAATAGTGGTAAAACCTGACTTGAAATTACAGTAATTTCTTTGGGAACACAAACAATGTCTAGTATCTTCCGTCCCCTGGTAGTTTTTATGTTTACAATCTGAAGCAATTGTTGTTCCTGAATATACAATGTGAATAATTTCCTTACTAATGTTTCTGAATCAATATTATTCTAGCCTGTTTCTGATAAATTTAAGTTGCCAGCTAATATTATTATTCCCTTCTGTATTTCATGCAAGAAATGTATGAATTCTTCTAGTTTATCTGCACTTGACTTTTGTGGTCTGCACACTCCAACAATTGTTATATGTCCCAAGGGTTTCTTTATTGTCACAGTTATACAGTCTATAGTATTGGTATCCTCATTGAACATGTAATAATTACAGATCTCATAACTATCTTTAATCCCTATCATAATACCTCCACCTGATTTTTTGTTAGAATATCTGTTACAGTTTGTTTTTCTTTTGGCTTTTCCTGGTTAGGGGTCGCCACAGCAGAACTCCGGTCCGCTAATGATTGGCAGTCGATTTTTTTTTTATGGTGTCGAGGTGCCAGCCCGACACCCAACCTTCAACGAAGGCACGCCCATTCACGCATGTCTTTCGAACACCACTCGGCCGCGGGGAGGACATATCTGTTACAGTAAAAACATTTATACCCTGACAGAACTAGTTTCCATTCATTGTTCTTTAACCATGTTTCACAAGCAATAACAACATCAATCATGTGGGAACGTAGCAAAGTTTCCAAAAAAAAAAAAAAAACTTTATTATTAATGCTACTAGCACTAACATCCATCAGAAATGCATCAAATTTTGTGATGTGTAAACTGTTATTTTTAAACTGGCAAAAATCCTGTCTAGTGTTTGTCAAATACTGCAAAATATCTACCGCAAAAAATTCTCTTCACTGATCTTGACAAATGCACGTCATCCTGTCTGAACACGTGCGCTCAAAACTAGGCTTGTATGCTCTACACAGTTCCATTTTTTTAAAACGGGACATTTTTTCTGTGTAGGTATTTTACCCAAAAAATATTTTCATTCACAGTGACCTGACTATCCTTTCTATAGGTGATTTGTGAAAAATACATCCTAACACTAGTACAAGCTGTACTAAGAGGGCTGTCAGTTCCGTACTAACAGTCAGAGAATCCTTGTGGGTGACATCAGTTGTGCCAACATGAATAAAAACAGATCTGTACTTCCTAATATTAAGGCATTCCAAGGCTTGTCTCACATTGCTATTTTTGCTCCTGGTAAGCATAACACTATTCGATGCTCATTATCTTTTCTGTAAATGTAAGTATCAGTTCCTCTAATAATTGAATCTCTTATTACAAGAATATCTTTGCTGGCCACCTCTGAAGAATCTTCAGCTTCTAATACAGTAATATCTGCTCTATCAATTGTTAAGGATAGATCTTCATCACCGTTTTCATTGTGTATTAAATTCTCATCCAGCTGGTATTGGAAATCCACAGCTTGAGCCATGTAGTCACTATCTGTCTTTCTCTTTTTTTTTTCTTACAGTAATGTTCTTCATTCCTTCCACATTCAATTTTGATTTCTTCTTTTTCACCTGCCCCTTGCCTCTTTTTTTCTACCTTCTCTATTGGAACAATTATGCCTTTTTCTGTAGACTGATGGTTTTTTGATATAAAAATATTACAGTTCCCTGTAACCTGTGTGTTACATAACAAAGCAGTGTCCTTTTTACTACATATTCTCTTTCCTTGTATTGCTGAATACTTGCATCCAGGATTTCAGAGTTGTCGGGGCCATCGTCTTGTTTCATAGGAGTTGAATGATCTTTGCAGAAAATAGATGCATCATTTTCTAAATGTGCTTTATTTGTTCTATGCTTAACATTAGTTAATCAGTCCAGTCATTAATATATGAAACGACAGTTTTCCAAGCCATGCAAATTGCACAAGTGCAATCATCATCATTAAGTCTAGATTTACTTCTAACAATGGTAAGCAAATCATCCAACTTTTGACACAAGGAACACAGATCGCCAGTGTTATCAGCTGTTACCTTTAAATATGCATAGCATTTATTACATTGTATAAGATATGTGTGCAGTAGCAAATCGTTAATTGCATACTCATTTAAGGAATCCATATTCAGCTTCAAGTGAATAAAATATTGTAAAAGAAAAGAATAATCAAAATCAGTTACCACAGGATTCAGAGAACTTAAATTAACTTATATGACAAAAATCACATCAGCAATATACAACTAAATAGTAAAGTACAGTGAAGTTGTTCTGACCATACTTGTGGTGGCTAGAGCTTGCCTGTCTAAAACCTATGCCTAAGGTGAAACAACAAAATATGAATCAAAGTAAATCTTGTTAACAAGCAGTCCCCTCCTACCTACAAGCAGTGAAAAACAGTGATAACAAATACAATATAAATTCAAGTAAAACTTCTCTTACCAGTCAACTCCACAGTAAAACGCAAACCAAGATAGGATTGTTTAGATATGTTCGGGATTATGCCTCTCAATTCCTTTCCCCACAGGTTTTGAATCTGATGCAGGGGAATACTCTGATTTTCCTAATGAGAAGATTTCCTTTGGTGGCATTGTTTTTAATATGAAGGACTGCTTTAAGTGGGAAGGTAGAAATGTTTCTGAATCCCAGAAAAGATGTTTTGAACTTTTGAATGTCGATACTCCTAAACCTGTTGCCATCCTTTTGTTATTGGGGCATAAGGTTGATACCCTTGTAGCTGCGTCTGTGTCTCCAGACAGTCAACCTCCAGCCCATAAAAAGCCAGACAGATATTCTAGAATTCCTGATTCTCACAAACATCTTTATAAAAATCCTGTAGCAGATGCATGTGAATTTTCTGTTAATGCTGCTAAATGAATCTGGGCTTTCCTCTCTTCTAATTCTGTCTCTAATCACAAAGATAGTAGAGCCCTTGAGAGATGTGTCAAAAGAGTGTATATGTCTGTCCCTTGTCTTTCAGAGCAATCAACTGTCAAACTGATAAGACAAAATACATGTTGGCTATTCCACACAATGTGGGGCAAACCTTTGCTAGTGCTTCTGATTTTGATCTTAAATCTAATAGTTTAAGCATTATTAAATCTGTTCCTCATGTAGTTAAACACACCAAATGTGGACATGATGCTATTGATGCTGTTTCTAAAGCAGCTTCCACTGGTATATTATGAGGAGGCATGCTTGATTAAGACTACTGTCCATAGCTTCCCTTCCCCTCCCTACCCTAACCTTCCCCAGAAAATTGCAAGGAATCTCTCTTCCTTCCTCTGTGGGAATTTATCACAAGAGACTGTTGGGCAGTAGACGTAATAAGCAATAGTTAAAAACTATTGAATATCTTTCTTGCATCCTCTGGAATTCCACAAACTCTCAAAGACTAACATTACTGTATTCCTCCAATCATTTCAGACTTACTTCTGGACGTCATTGAAATAGTTCCTGCAGATCAGTGGAGAAAAGTCTTTTTCCCCAGATCTTTCCTTATTCCTAGCAAGGAGAACTCCTGGAGATCCATTCTAGATCTTTTCAGATTAAACACCTTCATAGAAGTTCCAAGATTCAAAATGTCAACACTTCAAACCTTATTTCCTCTTCTCTCTCCTTTAGTCACTCTACACATAAAGGATGCTTATATTCCTATACCTTTTCACAAGAATTGTAGATCTTTTATTAAGATTCTGTCATTCTTTGACTTGGATTACCCCATCACCAATGTTCTTACTTTCTTTTTGGACTTTGTTCTACTACAAGAAGTTTCACCAAGTGCCATGGTCCAGTAATTGCTTCTTGCAGGCTTTAAGGAATACAGGTTTTTTTCATTCCATGCATGGTTTTCTGATTTCAGCTTCATCCACTTAGGAAGCATGTACTGTCCTAGAGTTTACAAATAACTTTCTTCATCAGTTAGGATTCTTACCAAACCTAAAGAAATTATCCCTACATCTGTCCCACTCTGTATTTTTTTTCTGGAATGTTTACTAGATACTTCCCTAATAACTGCTTTTATTCCACCAGTAAAGTTGCATAACTGTTTTTATTTCCTGAAAAATTCCAAACAACAAATAATTATTGCAAGGAAATATAGGGCTCTGGGATCCATGGCCTTATCCATTCTGATGTTTCCTTTTGCCACACCTCACATGAGAAAAATACAGTACCTCAAGTTAGTATGGGCCAACATTCCAATTCCAGTGCTCCACTGTGCAAAGAAGGAACTGCTGTGGTGGGCCAGTCATGCCACAGATGCTTCAGATCTTGCTTGGAGAACCTTCTTCCATAGCATCAATGATCAGGAAATATGGGAATCTTATCAAGGACATAAACCTCGGTCTCAAAGTGGTGATGTCTCTTGTCAGTGCTGTAAAAGCTCTAAACCTGCTTTGAACCCCAGGCACATTACAGGTGATCACAGAGAATACCACTGTAATGTGATACATAAACAAGGGGGTGAGAACTTACTGTGCAGACTGGCCATAATAACCACATATAGAAGGGCATTCTTGTGACCATGAACACTTGTTGGTCAAAAGTTAGGTCACAATCCACATAAGTTCCCAAATAACTGGGTCAACTCTTAGGGGTGCCTTATCAATGTGGCCGTTCTCTGGGGTATAAGACTTTCCAAAGGATATACTATTGCATGCTAGGACTTTAGTTCAGTACATGATAATGGCACCAGTTATTTGTTTGGGACAAACTTTCCTGCAGGATCACTTAGTCATTTGGGGATTCAGTGACTGCTTATCTGCAAACTTGGTCAGCCAGAGCCCTTTGGTATTGGCTTTTGCTTCAGAAAAGTAGATGGCAAACGAGAGAGGTTCCAGCATTGAACCCTAGGGGACTGCACTGGTGACTGGTCTTTTTGGTCTCTGTGAAGGTAGCTTTTCCTGTTTTGATCTTCTGCAGCCTGTATGTGAGCCAGATTATTTTTGCAAAGTTAAAAAAGTTTTTGTTGTAGGCAGCTGTCGTCTGGCTAGAAATCTGGCCCTTCTACTAGATCATTAGAATATTGTATTTCATCTTTATAAGATAAAAATGTTTTATTCTTCAGTAAAGCAGTTTCTGCCTGCATGCCTGGAACTGTGCATTCCTCAACAGCCCACATAATTAAGTAATTTCTGAAACATGAGCGCAACTCATTGTGCTCTTATCTCTGTATTTGAATTGATTTCATGACAGAAAAATGAGCATATAGCTCTTCGAATTACTTTTTTCCCCTGATAGGCACATTTCTCAGTAAAAACATCAGCAAGAAGGACTTTAAAAACAATGAGTTGTATTATGCACTTTACCTTGCACAGCTGTCAGTTATGAAAATCCAACATTTACTCAGCACCACAAACTAGATACCCAATATGATGATAAAGGAAGTTTTTAATTTTGTAACCAAAGATTGTTCACTACTGCAAGGGATCCTTTATTTTCTCTCTGCCACTTTGACTTGGTCTACACTGCTTGAGGTTATTGCTAAAAGGTGATGTATGCTGCTTCACAAGAGTCTTCCTTGAAGAAAGTGCATTTGAGCAAGTTATGCATCATAATAAATAACGTCTGAGAGAGTGACTCTTTTAGCAGTATAAATAACCTTCCACCCATCCTTTTGTTTTGGATTTAAAACCTGATTGGATTTACATTTAATGCTTTGATAATCTTCTGTTTATCGTTTGCCCTCAGTCTTAACTTACTTATGGTCATATAATGTGCACTTGCCTTATGTTAAAAGTTTCTCACTAGAACTAAGGATGTCCCAGGGTAATACTACTTTTATAAGGAGCATTTGCCAGTTTGTTGCCAGCACTGCAGCACTGAAGACTAATTTTACCCTTATATAAGGCATGAAAAAATGGCCTGGACAGTGAAAGACACCATGCAGTGGAAGCCATAGAGTAATGGATACTGCTATTGGAGCCTCTATCTTGAATATAAATGATTATGGTAAAGTCTCTGATAATATCCAAATCATTATGTATTTGAGCCATGGATGCCAAGAAATTCACTTGAGTTGAATCTTGGCTACTATATCAAGAACACTTAAGGATTAAGATTAGAGAACCAACTGCAATTCTTTGCAGTGCATGTAGCTGTTCAATATACTTCCAGTTAGAGGAAAAAAATGTGAAAGTATAGAAGTGCAAAGTCTTTTACTGGCTTTGAAAGATGCTAAAGTACTTAGAGCTGCTGATGTTGAAACAGAAGCATACCTGTCAAGTTGTTTGCTTGAGAATTCTGGACAAATATGAAAATTAATGGGAGGGGCAAAGGATCAAAATCATGAACAAGTTTTAAATACTACTCTAATTCAGTTAGTTTACTTTGCATCAACATAATTTTTCTGAACAATAAGAATAAAAAAATTACAAGGGACAGAGAAAAATATGAGACAAACAGATGAAAGGTGTGGAGAGCAGGCAGAAAGAGAAATGCTTTATCTTCTGTTGCTGTTCTCTCCTGGCCAGCACTGTGTAGTATTAGCCTCTAGCCTAAGATCCAACAACGCTTGGAGGTAAGCACTTAGAAGGGTGCTTACCATCAAATGTGAATCACTCCTGTAAGCCCCAAGTGCTGTTGAAGTCTCATACTAGGGAAGCCCTTAACAAGTGTATCTTTTTCCCAGTATTGGAGCATAATCGGTATATTCCATGTAGTGAATTATTATGATTACTTCTCATACAGCTTTATTCTCTGTGCTTTTGTTTGTGCTGATACTTTAGCTACCACTGTATCATGGTAATGACAACTGAGTACGAGGAAATATTATTTGCTTTTGTCTGTTTTTTCAGACCGCATATTCATTAATATAGGAAATCTTTATTTTCAAATATATTTTTTTTACAGTTAGTTTGAAATAACTTACATTAATAGTGTTTCAGCAGAAATGATCCAATTTAAAGATGTGCCCAAACTGTAAACAAAAAATTGTGCACAGATTAAAGTAATATGCCTCTACTGAACCACATAAGCTAATGTCAGAATAAATGATTTCATAAATCATTTTTACTTACTTTTTTGTTTAGATGGCCGATCCTTCTGAAAAAGTTTTGATAACTGAAGTAGAACAGCAGTTCCAAGCTCAGGATGCCCGTGTCCCTGTTTATGAAGATCCCTTTGACCGTTCTGTTAAATACATGGAGAAGCACAACATCCTTCAGATATTTCAGGTAAGTTTGTGATACTGATAACTACTACTAAGTGTTCACATTAACACAATATATGGAGAAAGTCAGGAGAGCAGTTATTTAGATGCATAAGGTTATACAAACTGAAATATAAGCTAACACACAGAAGGTTAATTACAGATTATATGGAAGCAAAACAGTCACTATGTAAATCTAACTGGAGTGAGGTATTTAGTGGAAAAACTGCAGATGGAGTGTGGAAAGTTTTGAAAGAGAAATTGAGTGCAAGAAATAAAAAAAATGTTTAACATCAGGATCTAGGCATACAACATCAAGCGGATAGATTTCAATAAGAACAAGATATATGATTAAGGTGAGAGACAAATATAAGAAATGGAAGAGAGGTCAAGCTACAATTTTGAAAACTGAAATAAGCAAGATGGACAAACAGATTAAGCATAGCGTGAGACAAGATCAAGAACAATTTGAAGAAAATTTATATAAAGATATTGAGCATAATAGGAAACCTGTTTATAGATGCAGAAGATGTGGAAGGAGTAAAGACACACAAATTGATGAACTGTATCCAGATTCTAAAATTTATTCTCAGACACAACAGATTATAGATATATTTACAAAATCTTATGCAAAACAGTTTGTCTCCACAAAAGGGGTGGTAATAGTTTCATAGGTTCATAGGTTCATACTAGGCTATCTGCCCTGGGGCAATTATAAGCCTAGTCCGATTCTGTATGGCTTACGCCACCCCTTGATTTGAGTATACTGTGCCCTTTTTTAAGGTTTAGTTTACTGTGCCTCTGTCTAATAGTGACACGGGAGTAATCCCTGGGACAAACCTACGATCCCCCATCCACTTATCGAGATTCTTCTTGAAGAGATTCAGTGAGGTGCTCTGCCTCACATGAACTGGAATTCTATTCCAGAGCGAAGGGAGCCTCTGGGTTATGAACCTGTCCCTTCAGCAAGTTCTATTTATTTCTGTGCTGAGGTTCAAGTCCCTCGAGTGTGGCTCTAAGGGATTTAGATTTACTGAGGTGGAGCATGTCCATTAATTCTGGATTTGACATAGCTTTGTATGTCAGGCATAGATCGCCTCAGTAGGCGGTATGCAACTGAGTAGAGCTGGAGTTTTTAACCGAGCAGTATATGGCATCTGTTTGAGACCCTTGATCCTCTTGGTGAGATACTTTTGGGGTCTTTCTAATTGCTGCAGGTGTCGGGTAAGGTACATCCCAAAAGGGGCATTGTATTCTATGATGGGCCTGATGAGGGATGAATAAAGGCACGGTTACCTCTCTTGATCTAGATGTGAAACCCTTCGTGATGAGGTGGGCTATGTAGAAGGTCTTTCTAACCACTTTGGCAATGTGGTTTTCAAAGGAGAGATTGCTATCAACTTGGGTCCCCAGGTCCCTAATAACTTTCTCTGTACTTAATGGGTTTCCGCCTATGTGGTAATTTGTGGGCACATTGTTTTGCCAAAGGGTATGACTATACATTTTTTGGCATTTAGCTTTAAACCATGGCACTGGCACCAGTTATCTGTCTCTGTGAGACCTTTTTGAAGGATGTTTGTGTCAGCTGGAGAGTTGATTATGGCCAAGTTTGCAGTCGTCTGCAAACTTGGTGAGCCATAGTCCTCCCACGTTTGCCTGTACCTCGGAAAAGTATATACCGAACAAGAGTGGGCCCAGGACAGAACCCTGTGGGACGCCACTTGTGACCGGTTTCGAGTCTGACATGGCTCCAGCAACTCTCACTCTGTGGGTTCTGTCTTTGAGCCAGTTTGTGACCCATCTTGTGACATAGGGGTTTATATTTAAGCTGGATAGCTTATCTATGATGCCCGAGTGGGGTATTGTGTCAAATGCCTTTGCAAGGTCCAGATAGGCTGTGTGGACTACCTTCCCTTCATCTATGGCTTTGGTGACTGTTTCAAAGAAGTCAACCAGGTTCAAAAGGCAGGATCTGCCCTTGACAAAGCCGAACTGGGTAGGATCTAGTGTCTGTAGGTCCCCAATGTCTTTGTTTATGAGCTCCATGATGATCCTCTCCATAGCCTTGCAGACTAAGCTAGTCAGGCTTATGGGGCGATAGTTTCCAGGGTCTGTAGATGCTCCACCTTTGTGGAGTTGGACCACTGTTGCTGTATGCCATTCTGTGGGCACATATCCTGTAGTGAGGCTGAGATTGTATAGCTGTTTTATTTGAGGGATTAGTTCCTCTTGTAGTTCATGTAGGGCCCAACCTGGGACGCCATCTGGTCCCATGGAAGCAGTGTTTTTGGCTTTGGAGAGGGCAGCCTTCACCTGAGCATCTGAGATGTTTGGGAGGCAGCCCTCTGCCGGGATAGATATTTGCTGTTTTGGGGGAGGGGTGGAGAAGTTTGCACTGAACCTGTCTGCCAGGATATTGGCGATGTCTGTGGGTTCAGTGTATTTTTGTCGTTTAGAATCAACTCAGAACAAGTCTGGGAGTTGCATCCCAGGTTTCTAACATAACTGAAAAAAGCCTTATGATTGTCTTTGGTATCCTGTGCAATTTTTCTCTCGAAGCTGGCCTTGGAGGATTTTATGAGGGATCGTAATTTTTTGCTAGTACTGATCAGAGATGCCTTCCCTATTAGGGATTTTGCTCTATCATGTATTAGCTTCCTCCTTCTGTTATACAGTTTATTTATGGCAGGGGTCCACCAGACTGGACGCCTGCCTTTGGATGATTGGGTCTTGGTTTTGTTTGGGATAGCATGATCCATGCATTCCTGGAGATGTCCGTAGAATGCATTTATATAGGATTCTGCAGTTTGGGCTGTAGTTTCCACTGGCCCTGGGGCCTTGAAGGATTCCACTTTGGTTTTGAGAAGTGAGAAGTTCGCTTTTGAGAAGTTTTTCACTGTGGTTTTCTGGGCTGGGGTGGGGTCGGGATGTGGACATCCAGTGAAATTAATTTATGGTCTGATCTTACCAATGAGGGATATACTTCTGGTGTGGAGCATAGAGTCCCCATGTTGGTAATGATCAGGTCTAGTATGTTGTCCCCTCTTGTGGGAGTGGTGACTAGTTGTTCCATAGCATTTGAGTTTATAATTTCCAGGAATCTTTGGGCTAAGGTGCTGGGGCTTGAGTAGTGCTTCCAGTCAATGTTTGGGTAGTTGAAGTCGCCCAGTATAATGGTGTTCGGAGAGATCTTCATGTTCTCCAATGTTTTCAGGAAAGCCGAATGGGATTCCTGACTTTGAGAGGGTGGTCTGTAGGATGCTATAAACTGAAAAGCAGTCTTGCCCACTGTTAGTTGCACATGGATAGTCTCCGATACGTGCAATGCCACTAACCTGGAGGTGTGGATATCCTTGATAAATATGGAAACTCCCCCTCCTTTTGTGGTTCGGTCTGGGTTTTGGGGTCGAAAAGCATGATATGAGGTATAGCCTGGTAGTGCTGGGGTGCTCTCTGGAGCCTTGAACCAGGTTTCTGTCACTGCACAGATATCGATGTTCTCCATACTGAGGAGAGCTTGATGCGTGCATCTTGAGGTTAAGACTTCTGGCGTTTAGCAGCATTACCCTTAGTTTCTTGTTCCTTGTGCTGTCTATGGGGGTGGGTTTGACTTTTGAGCCTTGCCTAAAAAAGGCACTATGGGGGTGGCAAGAGCCTTTGCCAATATCTGAAAGCCCAGTGGTGACAGGTGCAAGCCGTCCCTAAGCAACGTGGCTTGTCGAGCATGTCATCCCAGGCTGACAGACACTGGATCCCCTTTGAATGACACCAAAATTTTAGCCAATTGTTAAAATCGATCATTTTGTCTTTGTACTGTGGCATCATTCTAGGTGAGGGTAAGATGCTGCTCAAGGTCAGGGTCATTCCAGCCTGGGCTACATGATCAGAGAGCTCCTCTATGTCTCTTTTCATGTAGTCCAGGGAGGTACGTCCCAGGTCATTCACACCAGCATGTACAATGACTGAGTCATATTTGTATTTGCTTTGGAGTGACCTGAGTGCTTTCGTTATGTGGCGGATCCTAGCGCCCGACAGGCAGCTCACTGTGACCTTCTCTTTATTCAGCCTGGTGAGCGGGACGTCAATGTGTCTGACAATAGAGTCACCTATAACAAGAGTATCAGGTGTGTCATTCAGCCTTAAGGGCTGTGGCTGCTTGGCACACTGACTTTGTGGGTTATGTGTTGTGTGTGTTTTGTTTTGAGGTAGCGTTTGCTTGGATGTCTGCTTTGGAGGTCTCTGTTGTTTAGGTAGATTTTTATTTAGAGCCTCCGAGTATGTTTTTGTGTATTTATGTGTTTGGTTCGCTGATGTGGTGGGACTATGTGATACTGGAATTGTGTTGTGTGAGGTTACCTTCTCCGCCTGACTGGTTACACCAGTTTTGAGATGAGAGAGCTCAGCCTCCAGTTTGGCTAAATAGTTGCATCTCTCACATATATTTGAACCTGTTTGGAGGAGGAGAGGGTTGTCCGTGTACATGAGACAGTTGTAACATTGCCTCAAAATTCCCAGATTCACCAGCTGGACTGGAGAGGAAACCATTGACTGACCTTTGGACATGCTAGAGTAATAAGGAAACTGAATTTAAGATGGACCAATAGAGGACAGGGTAATCGTAGAGAGTATAAGAGTAAGTAGTGCTTATGGTTTAATAGTGCTAACTTGTAGGATTACTTAATTGGACCAGTGAAGGGCCTTAGAATGAGAATATGGTGTTTAAATTGAGAGATAGAGCAGTTCTAAGGGAAAAAGTGAAGAGCAGACTTTGTGGAGCCAGGAATAGTTTAAACCCAATTAGGCGGCGCTGCCCGTTGTTGCACTATGCTCAAAAACGCGCAAAACCGCGCAAAAGAGGGTTTTAAGAGAGGAAGATGAAGGAGTAAGGTATCCTAGTGACATCCAGGTAACCCCAGATACTGGAATCAAATTAGATTATATTGAAAAAGAACTGCACATACTGGATCCAGACAAAGCAAAGGAAGGTGACTGAATTAGTAACAATGACTTGAGAACACTTCAGCAAGAACTTACAGTACCATTATATCTATTATTCTCTAGGTCATATAAATATGGGGGGATTCCTCAAGATTGGAGACATGCAGTTATTAAACCTGTTTTTAAGGGAAAGGGGAGTAGGACAAATCCAGAGTCATACAGACCCTTAAGTCTACTTTCATGTTGTGGAAAAGTAATGGAGAAGGTAATATTGGATAAGTTATTGTCAGAACTGCATAGGTTGAAACTTAAAACCATATGTCAGCATTCATATGTTGAAAACAGATCTATTACCACCTGCAACATGATGTTCTATAGCAAAAGAAAAATTATGCTGTGATGTAATTTATATAGATTCAACTTCAGTGTTATGTGTATGACCCTGTCAAATGCTGATCAGTAAAGTAGTACAACTAGGTACTGATGTACTGCTGATAAGACGGATAGCTGCATGACTTACAAATTGGACATGACAAGTATCGTACAGCAACTGGACTGGCAAAATCCTCGGTTAGTCAGGGTATCCCACAGGGCTCTGTCTTAGGCCCTTACTTGTTGAGGTTGTATCTTTCAGACCTAAATTTTCACCTGAGGTGATCTGTAGTCTATATGCAGATGACCTGAAATTGGGTAAACTGATTACATGTGTTACAGATAAGGCATGTCTGAAAAATAACTTGACTAAATTGACCATTTGGGCACAGAAGAATAATATGCTGATAAATACATCAAAAACTAAGCATATGAGATTTGGTGGACATAAATCAAAAGGTGAATATTTAATACAGCACACAATGATTGAAACTGTAGACTCATTTACGTGGGTGGGTACATGGGTAGATTCAGCTATGAGTTTTTCTAATCATATCAACCAATTGGTTAATGATAGTTGTCTGTAGGTTGTATAAAAGGATTTATAAAGTCTAGGAAATCAAAAATAATGCAGTCATTGTTTGTTAGTTGCATTAGACCCAAACTTGAGTATGGAATAACAATATGGAAACCCTATAAGAAAACAAGTATGAGTAAACTGGAAAGAGTACAACAGAAATATACCATGGATGTGAAAATTTAAGTTATTATGATAGACTAAAATATCTGAACTTGTACAGTGTCTCTTACAGATATCTAAGGGGAGATTATATTCAGGTATATAGTGCATTTAGTGACCACTACCTCTGAGAATCTTTGGGGTTAACAAAAAGTACTAGAGAATCATCAGACAACCCATGTAAAACATGCTATAGGAATGAGAAGTGTAGTAATTGGTTCTCTGACAAGAGTAGCTGATGCATGGAGCAGACTACCAAATTACATTAAAGCAAGTACTATTTAGATATTTTTTAAAATCAGCCTGGATATTTACTTTGGGAACAAGTGTTTTGGTATATTGGCAAGCTAGAAGTGCATTAATGCCCTTTGCTAATATTTGTATGTATGTATGTTTCCATGTATAACATTTTTTAAGAAATCTTGGAAAGATTCTGTGCTCTCAGAAATATGTATTGGTGCAACAGTTTCAGTTCAGGATTGCATATGGAAAGAGAAAGTTGTATTGTTGGATAGTACGGGGTCTTTCAGAGCAGTATGATCTAGGTGTTTAGTCATGTTCCACTGAATGTATATATAGCCATGGCAATGATTTCAGAATGTTTTTGAAATTAATAAAAAAATGTGGTCTTGAGCCATGAGTCAGATTTTGTCTGACTTGTGTCAGATGTTTCTTTTTTGCCATTCTTTTTTTTAAAGGCACTGGAGGCTAAACTCTCACATACAAGTTGCAATCAGGTTTCTGAAACCAATCCCACAACACCCACCTTACATAACTCACAGCACACACACACACACGTGCGTGAACACATGCACATACAGCTATGCCTCAGGAAGCCCAAAGGTGCTCAATAGAAGAACAACACCTAACACCACACATACTTTCACTTTCAGTGGAGCCCCAAAAAGCCCCTATGGCAAGCAAACACACTTCCCTGGACTCTCGTCATAAGGGACTTCATTGTAAAAAAAATATTGATGCCCCTCTAACCAAGCTGAAGACGGAGAAGATAATTGTTAGTTGCCTGTTTGGAGCCAAGATCTGCCAAATCACGCACACACGCAAGTCATTAAGCCACAGATAACAGTAAGATTCCATCATAGTCTATGTAGGTGTAAATGACCCGAGACGTATCTACCTGGACTACATGGAGAGACATTATGGACCTTTAAAACTGTGTCTTAGGCTTGTATACACTTAGCATTGAGCAGCATATTACCATCACAGAAGATGATGTCACAATATGAGCAAAAAATGATTGATTTCAACAACTGCCTGTCTTTCCGGTGTCATTCTAAATGAATCTAGTGTTTGTCAGCTTGGGAGGACATGGTTAACAGACCACATTTATTGTCAAGGATGGTCTGCACCTTTCCCCTCTAGACTTTCGAATATTGGTTGTCAAAGGAAAAAACTTCAAAGACCAATCCATGTAAGGTTCAGGTTAAGGCACTTTAATTCTTGCGGCAAGGAGACAAAAACATGCATGCAAAAATACAGAGTTTGTCTGGTCTGTAACAGCAAATGAAGCCATTCTTATACTGTTTTACAAGACATTGCCTTCTGAAGCTGACGTAATCAAATACAAGCCTACAATATTGTTTTTCACAGCAGATGTTGTTCAATATTTTCTGCTGATATTACATTACATTTCTAGATTTGTGAGAAACTTTTCTTGAAAGATAACATGGCCTCGAAGACCACTAGCTAGTTACAATTATTTCTACAGTGCTGTGTTACATTTCAAGTTACTCTGCTTATTCAAGCACAAAGCAAACCCAGATTATAGTTCATATTCTTCAAGCATTCTTTGTTCTACTTATCTATTCTTCCTGCAGATGTGTATGTTCTCATAGCACAGACAGGGCTAATTGTCTAAGTTTAATAACATTATAGAAAGCAGTATTGTTCTATTCATTATTTTTCTGACCTGGCAGAAAATCATCTGCTTCTCAGTAAATTTCCTAAGACATAAACAAGATTTTAGTTGTGCTGACAAAATACAAGGTCAGAAAGCATTAGCAGTTTATATGGATTTATGCAGTATGAAATAGAATAAATGTGTTAACCCTTTTGGGCTTTCTAAAAGCACTAATACACACATTAATACATATTTTTCTAACATTACCCCTTATTAATGCTTTTGTTCTACTTTCAAAAGCATAAACGGTTTATTTCTTCTCTTAACCTCTTCCATTCAGGATTTGCAGTTAAGAGAGTCATTCAGTTTAACTTATGAAAGCATTTCAGTCTTTAACAGTTCTTCAAACTCAGTACTTTGATATAAGGTTTCAGAAACCGACAGGTCTATAAAATCTTTGATCAATCTTTTCATGCAGGGGATGCCACAACAAACACATACTCCCAACAGGAGCATACCTACACAAATGGCAATCAAGATGTTCATTAGGATGGTACCCCACCCCCAAAAGGAAAAAGTCCGTCAGTGGGTTTGGGCCTGGTTTGGTCATGGCCGACACTTGCTGAATCACCTCAAGATGGTTGTCTATCTCGTGCTGGTTGCCAGGAATGTACGAACAGCACTCTTCTTGGATTAAAGTGCACGTACCACCTCGCCGCTAGGGTGAAGTCAAGAGCCATGCGGTTTTGAAGCACCACACGTCTCATAGCATTCAGTTCATCAGTTACTAATTCGAGAGCAGAAAAAGTTGTGTTGCTCATTACTTCGAGGAGTTTAGACAGTTTTCTCAGCTCCCAAATTGATTTCACTGTTCCATATGCTGGTAATATGCCTGCCCATGATATAACAGTATCACTCAAGTCCATATGTGTCAGTTTATCGCCCATGGAATGATGGATCTGAAGTAGGAACTTCATTTGTCAGCAACCTGTGGGATACGGATCCGATCTCGGATCCGAGCCGGCAACTTCTAACATAGCATAGATCCGAGCTCCTAGCTCCTCCCCTTACCCATAATCCCCTGCCTGCCCTAACTGACTTCAGATCTAGTTTGCCGCTCTTCGAAGCAACAGCTAGGTGTCGAGCTCTTGGCGTTTGTGAGAAAAAGTTTTATATATTTCTCCTTCTGAGTGACTGGTGTGTGTGCGATAGGTTTACCCCTACTTCTATCTTTAGTTTTTGTTGGTATAATTCTCCCTCCCCCTCTGGTCGTAGCGTGTGTGTGTGACTGGATTAGGGGCCTAGTGAGTGTGCTTATTTTATCATGTCGGAGGCCCCTAAAGCAATTTTTTCGAAATGCACCGAGTGTGGTCACAAGCTTTCACCGGCTGATGGCCACACTCGGTGCGTTAGGTGCCTTGGGGTTGAACACCTCTCTTCGGGTTGCATGATTTGCGCTGCGTTCAACCCCAGGGCACTCAAGGATCGAAGGTCGAAGCTAGTTCTGGCGGGTCTTCTACCCCAGACTCTGCTTCGACCTCCGGTCTTCGTGCCCGCTACCCGTAGGCCACCCTGCCTCCCTTCCTCCGACCGGGACTCAACCTCCCACTTCAGCTCCGGAGGATAGGAGGCTAGGAAAGCGGAGAAGCACCTTAAGCGGCGGGCCGAAGACTCTTCTTTGACCCCGCCCGCCAAGAGGGCTTCCCCGTCCAAGTCTTCTCGTTCTCCTCCTCCTCGGACCCGATCCCCTTGTTTCTCCTCGGGTCCCGAGGAGGAGGTGATCCGATCCCCATCGAGGCGACACTCCAGGTCTGCCTCGGTGGCCTCGTCGAGGTCCACCTTCAGCATGTCTGATGCGGATATGGACCGGATGATGAGGAGATTCATCCAGGCCCAGATGCAGATGGGAGTGCTCTTGCCTCCCCCCTCTCTGGGGGGGAGCTCGACCCTTTTGCTCCTATAGCTCCTTCTCCGACCCGCATTTGGCTCGGGCGCGGAGCCGAGCCACATTGGATCGGGGGTCGGAGCCGACCGTGTTGGGCACATCGGCCCGACTATTCCCTCGAGTGTCGGATCCGACCTCTCGGAGCCGTGGGCGAGCTTTGGATCCGAGGATTGTGTGCTGTCGGCTCCGTCCCGGTCGGAGCACACTGGTCCTTCGGATCCGGCGTTCGGCACGGGTCGATCCACCCGCCGGATCAGAGTGGGAGCGGATCTCGGATCCTTCTGAGCGGCTCCCCTCGGCCTTCGCTGCGGTGGAGAGGGCACTGTCGAGTGCTTCCAGGCCTCGGTCCTGGCTTCGGCTCCCCCCTGCACTCCTTCTCATCTGATCCTGGCTCCCCTCATCCGGACCTCTGGGCAGCCTGCCTCAGCGCCTTTAGGTGTTCCAGTGGAACAGATTACGGCCCGTGAGGACTCCTCGGACAGCCCCCCCGAGGAGATTCCTCATAAGGCAAAGTGCAAAAGGAGGCACATAGACTCCCCTGAGAGTCTCACAGAAGATACGGACCTGGATGAAGGGGAAGGCTCCCCGAGATCACCCCCTGAGGATGTCTCCTTTGGAGACATCATGGAAATGCTCAAGATCAGAGGTGGGTGGTCTGCCCCCAAAGCTTCCTCTGACGAGTCCGTATTCCCTGAGGCGTTCGAGGCAGGACCATCTACCTCTTGGGTGTCCCCCCCGCCCGACCCCCTAGTGGATCTTATATCCTCTAGGGCTTGGAAGGAACCGGACACAGTAGAGCCGATCCCCAAGCGCCCAGACAAAATTTTGAGCCCCCCTGCAGAGAGATTACATTGGAGCAGAGGTCCCCCCGTGGATGCCATGTTGGTGGCTGCCGCCACTAGGAAAGAGTTGGCTCAGGAGAGCCCCACGGTTCATCCTAGGAGCAAGGAGTCTCGCGCGATGGACCGTCTTGGGAAGCGGGCCTTCAGTTCAGCGACCTTCTCTATGAGGGCCTTGAACTATATGGCACACGTTATTAGGATGCAGCGGGACCTAATTAAGGAATACGCTGCTTCCCCCCCGGGGTCCATGTCGGAGGAAGACAAGGATTTGTACTCTTCCCGAATGGCCACCCTCCGCTCTATCTCTAATACCTCTATGCGGCTATTGTCTCATGCTACAGAGGGAGCCGCTAGAGCAGGCGGAGTCGGGCTTGTCATGAGGAGACAGGCCTGGCTCCGTCATTGTGACTTCGAACCTTTAAGGCGCCCTTCGAATGCCCCCTTTGATGGTTCTGCACTGTTTGGCAAAACCGTTCGCGATACTCTTGTCCAGAGCGAGAAAGACGGGAAGACCTTGTCTGCCATCTGAGTCCGCTTCTCTGCGCCCCAGAGGTCCTTTTCCAAGAACCAAAGGGTCAGAAGAAGATGTGGTTCGAAAATCACATCATTCTCAGTCTGCTCAGGACAACCAGTCCTCTCGTGGCAGAGGAGGACAGGGAGGACGCCGCCCCAGAGGCAGAGGGGGTCCGAGGAATTTTGGGTCCAGAGAACCTTTCTGAGAGGCCCACAGAACCCCTGAGGGTTCCCAACTGCTCCACTCTGGAGGCAGTCGGGCGTTTGAAGCACCTGGCAGAATGGGGGGCCCTAACAACAGATCGCTGGGTGCTTGATTATATCCAGAGGTTACCTAATTCCCTTCATAGCCAATCCCAGAATCAGAAGCCTTCCCGACGTTCCACCCAGTCAAAAGAAGGCGGCCGCTGCAGAAATCCAGCAGCTTCTACAAAAAAGAGCCATCCAGCCCGTCCCCCCAGATCAAGTCGGATTAGGGTTTTACTCCAGGTTCTTTCTGGTGCCAAAAAAGACGGGGGACTTGAGGTCCATCCTCGACCTCTCTTTCCTAAACCTGGCAGTACCCAAACAAAAGTTCCGAATGGTCACGTTGCAATCCGTCCTCCCCTTATTGCGAGAGGACGACTGGATGTGCTCTATAGACCTCAAGGATGCGTACTATCACGTTCTAGTGGACAGGCGTTCCAGGAGGTTCCTCTGCTTCCGGCTGGGAGCCAGCCACTTTCAATTCAGAGTCCTCCCCTTCGGTCTCACCTCAGCCCCCAGGGTGTTCACCAAGGTTCTAGCGGTAGTAGCGGCTCACCTGAGACTCCAGGGAATTCAGGTCTTTCCATACCTGGACGACTGGCTCCTCACAGCCCCAACAAGGCATCTACTTTGCTCAGGCAGGGACTATTTTCTTGGTCTGGCTCCTCTATTAGGATTAACCATCAACATGACCAAATCCTCTCACCCCTACACAGATACTAGATTTTATAGGGGCAAGACTGGATTCCAGACAGATGCTTGCTCCTAACCCGGACCGACTTGAACCTGATGTTACACGTGCAGGCCATTCTTCATCTGCAAACTCCTTCGCGGAATTGGGCCCTAGGATCTATGGCTGCAATCCCTCTGCTACCATTGGCCCGGCTGAATATGAGGATTCTACAGTGGACCCTTCAGGTACAATGGTCCCTTTCGCAACCCTGTCTCACCCCGTTTCCTTAAGCAAGGTTTGCAGAAAATCGCTCCTGTGGTGGCTCCAGTCTCCCAACCTCCACACGGGCCGTCCCTTCTCATTACCTCCACCAGTCGACACAGTGACCCCGGACGATTCTCGCCTGGGGTGGGGGCATTTTCAGGCAGAACAGTCCAAGGCACTTGGAACGACGAGACCTCTTTGCATATCAACGTCCTAGAGATGAGAGCAGTGCTTTTGACGTTGCAAGCACTACACAACTCTCTTCCTGTAGGGACAATTGCAATACAGACAGACAATATGTCGGTAGTCTGGTACATCAACAAACAAGGAGGAACCAGGTCTTATCCTTTGCGAGGCCATGAGAGTGTGGGAATGGGCGATTTCCACCAACCGCTTTCTCATAACGCACATTCCGGGAAAGTCCAACCTTTTAGCGGACAGGCTCAGTCGTACTATCCTGACTCCCTACGAGTGGTCTCTCAACCACCGAGTGGCAGAGCAAGTATTTGCCGTTGGGGCAACCTTGTGCGATCTTTTGCCTCTCCTTCAAACACAAAATGCGACGACATTACTTGGCTCTGATCCCCTCGGGAAGTCCCCGAGAGACTCTCTACTTAAGGCTTGGCCTCCCGGTCTGCTTTATGCTTACCCTCCTCTACCCCTGATGTTGAAATTACTACAGAAAGCCAGGCAGCTGGGGAGCAGAATGATCCTCATTGCCCCATTCTGGCCTCGTCGGACGTGGTTCCCCTATCTATGGTCTCACCTAGTGAATCCACCATGGATTCTGGATCCCATTCCGGATCTCATCTCGCATCCTCTCGGTCTTCCAACTCCGAATCTGGTCAACCTCAAGCTGACGGCTTGGTTGCTCCAGTTCCACTCCTCATAAGGACTCCCGGGATCTCATCACCGGTTAAAGCCATTCTTGTAGCAGCTCATAAGCCTTCCACCAGGAAGGTTTATCGGAGTAAGTGGAAACGTTTCTCCATTTGGGTGAAACACCGTCGTTTAGACCCATTTACAGCCCCAATATCATCGATTTTAGAATTCCTAACCTCTCTCTTTCACCAGGGGGCTAGTTCTTCCACAGTCAAGGTACAGTTAGCAGCAATCTCATACTATCATGTAGGACAAGAGTCTGGCCCTATTATGACTTCCAAACTGTGCAAGACCTTCCTCAAGGGCACCTTCCTCCTTAGACCTCCAGTTAAAGAGGTGGTACCCCCATGGGATTTATCCTTAGTCTTGCAGTCCCTGACTGGTCCTCCATTCGAACCAGCTGCCAAGGTTGATCTTAAATACCTCTCCTGGAAGACAGCTTTTTTGGTGGCCATAACATCAGCCAAAAGGGTATCGGAATTACAAGCCCTTTGCGTCAAACCACCATATTTGGTTTTCCACCCAGATAGGGTTTACCTCAGAATCAATCCGTCCTTTCTACCTAAGATAGCTTCAGAAGCGAACATTAATCAATCCATCAATCTCCCAGTGTTTTTCCCCAACTTTCATAACAAAGGAGAGTACAAGCTTCATTCTTTGGATGTACACAGACAATTACGTTTTTATATTCACAGAACTGCTGGTCATAGACAATCCGATCAGTTGTTTATCTCCTTTGCCAAAAATAATTTTGGAAAATCAGTTTCGAAAGTTTCTCTCTCCAGATGGATTTCGAGTTGTATTCTGTTAGCTTATCAAAGTTGAGGAAGGCCTGCTCCTCAAGGAGTCCGTGCTCATTCTACTAGGGCTGTTGCCACTTCTGCAGCCTTTCAGGCTAGGGTTCCACTGGATGACATTTGTTCCGCAGCCACTTGGGCTTCATCTCACACCTTTATCAGCCATTATAAAATAGATGTTATTTCTCGAGGTAGAGCGTCCTTTGGCTCTGCGGTGCTCCGGAATATCCTTCCATGAAGGCCACCCAAGGCGTAGTTAGCTGGGGACTCTGTCCCACAGGTTGCTGACAAATGAAGTTCCTACTTCAGATTAAGAAGTTATGTACTCACCATAACGTTCCATCTGAGTAAGTATCTTCATTTGTCTGCAACCATCCCCCCCTCCTTCCCCCTGACCTATTGGATCTCTCTTGTGTTATCAACATATGTTCCCTTTGGGACACCTATTATCTGTTGTGCTATGGGCAAACTTGATCTGAGGTCAGTTAGGGCAGGCAGGGGATTATGGGTAAGGGGAGGAGCTAGGAGCTCGGATCTATGCTATGTTAGAAGTTGCTGGCTCGGATCCGAGATCGGATCCGTATCCCACAGGTTGCAGACAAATGAAGATACCTACTCAGATGGAACGTTATGGTGAGTACATAACTTCTTATTTCTCCAGCCCACCTCGATTTGTCCCATTGGATTCTCAGGTTTCTTGACAAGTTTCTTTGTGACCTCTCGTGCATTTCGAATTTTACCTCGAGGCAAAACTGCAGTGTGTCGTATGGCCAGAACCAGGTAACCCAAAAAACAACTGCCGGACCAATTCTCAGGTAACCATTTGTATGCCTTTTTGCCACACACAAAATAACAGTCCTCTGCCTTAGTAGTAACCTTGCTATTAACATATACTTGCCCTGCATGAAACATTTTACTATCAATTATAGACAGTTGTTTAAAAAGAACATCATTATGTTGTACTTTATTAATTGTTTTATGCATCAATTCAAGAAATGAATCGTAGTTTGTATTACAATAAGAACCTGCATTATTTGCTTTAGTGTAACATTTGTAAGGAACTGTCACATTGCAATTGCTCCAACCCACCTGAACAGTATCATTTTTGTAAAAAAACACATTTCCCTTCTGTGGAACAGACAAGTGCAATGCTATTTTATCTTGTGATTTAACAGTTGTGGTGTCATAAATCAAATTTTCCCAGGTCTCATTGACCCCTAGGGGAACTGCAGTCATTAGTATTCCCCCGTATGCTGTCGGTAAGGCTGTACAAATCCAGCAATTCGAAACATTAAAAGTCTCAGCATACACATATTTAATTGCTTGGTAAGTGTTAAAGTTCGGGTGCCAGTCTATAAGTAACGCATCACGTTTATTCAGTTTAGCTTGTGTGGCTGGAAAAAGGAAAGGCCACAACAAAAAATTAATGTCACCAGTACAGTCAACAGGATGATCATGCAATACTTCTGTGGTTGTTCTGCATTCCTGTTTGCTCTGGATTTTGTCATTTTTACTCTTGTGGTGTAACAGTAACAAGATTTTTATCTAGCTCAAAGTTTTTAACCAGTTTACAGTGTGTCAGGTGAATCCAGGATGCACGTTCCGCGATCTTGACTGCAGTGGGTGTTGACAGTAGCACTTGGAATGGCCCTTCCCACTTTGGCGTCGTCCAGTTTTCCTTTTTGATGACTTTCACCCAGACCCACGTGCCTGGCACTACTGCTGCTTCTGATGGTCTGGTTTGTTCTTTATCTGAAACAGAATTAAGCTGCAAAAGGTGCTTAGAATTCAACAATTTCCTCATATACTCAGCAAGTGTACAGTTGGCTTCCTGGTCTGCGTGCATGAGAGGTTTCCACTGAGGTATATAATACGCTCGTCCAAATAACTTCTCAAAAGGAGTCAATTCCTTTGCATTTGGAACACTTCTCATGCTCAACAGTGCCAGGGGCAGACAGTACACCCAGTTTCTATGTGTGTCTTCGATAAGTTTCCTTAACTTGTTCTTCAATGTCCCATTGTGCTTCTCTCTACCAATCCTGCAGATTGAGGGTGATACGCACAATGATTTTTTAAAGAAATCCCAAAATACTTGCTCAATTGTTGTATGGTTTGGTTTACAAAATGTGTGCCATTGTCACTGTAGATCTTTTCTGGTATGCCAAATCTAGGAATAATTTCTTTAACAAGGGTTTTCGCAACAGTAGCTGCGTCTGGATTTTTGGTCGGAAAAGCTTCCACCCATTTGGAAAACATATCTACAATGACAAGACAATACTTCTTATTTTCGCATTTGTTCAGTTCTATGAAATCCATACAGATAGTATGGAACGGATACGGTGGTGTAGGGAAACACCCTTGCTTGGGCTTCAGTGCCCCTTGTGCATGATGTTTATTACAAACGTGACATGACAAACAAAAATATTTAGTGTAGTTTATAAATCCATATGTTGTGAACACTCGGTTCACTAACTGTACCATCCCCCCTGTTGAGACATGACATTGCCCATGGATCAACAAAGCTGCATAACTAAACAAGTTCGATGGCAATATTAGTTTTCCCTCTTTGGAGATGTACAGCCCTTCCTTGAGAATTGCTCCTCGTTTTATCCATCTTTGTTTCTCAACTTGCGTAGTAAGTGTTTGCATTGTTTTTAACATTTCTAAGTCTAAAATCTCAGAAGGTTGTGATTCCTCATTCAAAAGAAATACTTCTGAAGCTTTGCAGCTGTATCAGCCCTTGCATTACCTTTTGAAATTCTATCCTGTTGCTTGGTGTGAGCTATGCATTTACAAATAGCTACTTTCTGAGGTAACTGAATAGATTCTAAAAGATCTAAAATAAACTGTGCATGATTGATTGGTTTGCCAGTAGATGTTATCATTCCTCGATTTTTCCACTGTTGCACAAAAACATGTACAGTAGAGAAAGCGTACTGGCTGTCAGTAAAAACGTTCACCCATTTACCCTTTGCTAAGGTACATGCCCATGTTAAGGCAATCAGCTCTGCCGCTTGTGCAGATAAGTTGTGTGGTAAAGATTTTGCTTCTACAATCTCAGTATCAGAAACTACTGCATATCCTACTAGGTTCTGTCCTGTGGGACCTCTTTTGCAAGAGCCGTCCACGTAGTATGTCACCTCGGCATCATCCAAGGGAACATCCATAAGATCTTTTCTAGGCAGTGTCTTTTGCTCAGTATCCTACAGGCAGCTGTGCGGTGTGCCATCCGCAGGAGTTGGAAGCAAGGTAGACGGATTCAAAGTCGTGCATCGTTCAATTGTCATATGAGGTTGGCTCAACAATATAGTCATACAGGAAAGATGCCTAGCAGGAGAAAGATATGCTACTTTTTCTTGCAGTAAAATAATCGCGACTGCATGAGGCACTCTCAATGTGAGAGGGTGGAACAACACTACTGAGGCCGAAGCCTGCACTGCCATTGCAGCTGCGACTACTGCTTGTACACAGTGGGGTAAAGACCTCGCCACTGGGTCCAGTTGTGATGAATAGTAAGCAATGGGGCGTTGCTTGTCCCCATGCTGTTGTGTTAGCACTGATGTCATATAACCTTGCTTACAATCTACAGTTTGGAAAAAACATTTATGATAGTTTGGTAATCCTAAAACTAATGAGGATGCTATCAACTGTTTCAATTTACAGAAAGCAGATTCTGCTTTTGGTGTCCATTGTAATGAATCTTGTGCTGCCATAGGCTTCTTGTATATCAAGTTAGTCAGAGGTGCAGATTCCAAAGCATAGTTTGGTATCCAGCTCCGACAAAAATTGGTCGTACCCAGGAAGGATATCATTTCCTTCAAGGTAGTAGGTTTCGGTGCTTGTAAAATTGCTATTTTTCTGTCCTCATCTAATGTTCTGCCCTCTTTGGATATTACATATCCTAGGTATCTAATTGCTTTCTCCAAAGCTGCAATTTGTTTTTATTTACTTTGTCCCTGAGTGGCTAAAAATTGTAACAATGCTACGGCATCCTCTTTACAATCTTGCTGGGTGGGGGCTGCCAGCAGGATGTCATCAACATAAAGTAAAATCTGACTGCCTCTTGGTGGGGTAAATCCCACCTAGTTGCTTGCCATCTCTTGTGAGAATATTGTCGGACTTCCATAATATCCCTGTGGTAGTCGCGTGTATGTGTACCTTTTCCCCTGAAATGTGAATGCAAACCAATGCTGGCTCTCAGGGTGTATCGGTATTGAAAAAAACGCATTGCTGATATCTACCACAGAAAAATATTTCTGTTGAGGTTTCAAATCATTCAACAGGGTGTGTGGATCTGGCACCGTAGGTGCCCTTGGTATTACTGCATCATTTACAGCTTGTAAATCTTGGACCATACGCCATTCTCCATTTGCTTTCCTAACAGGAAATAAGGGTGTGTTACATGGTGAATCAGGTGATTCCACCAGTACTCCTTCCTTAAGTAAAGTTGCTATGATAGGTTTGATTCCTACTTCTGCATCTTTTCTTAAGGGATACTGTCTCTTTTGTGGTCTAAATGCTGACTTTGGCGTGATAGTAACTGGTCCTGCTGTACGAATAAGTCCTACATCTGATTTGCCTGTTGACAAGAGAGTTTCTGGTATGCTTTGTAAGGCATCTTCTTCCTCTTCTGATAAGCGTGCTAATCAGCTGTTCTTGCTAGACTGCAAGTGTACAGCTGGGTGTGTCTGTGTTATCCAATTTAACTTCTGCTTTTGTACTCCCTGTTCTGACAGTTCTAACTCTGTTTTTCCCATCTCGTGACTTTTTCTCCTAGGTCTGCCCATTTTACATTTTTGTCCTTAGTTAAGCTTACATGTGGTAATCGATTAGATTTATAAAGAACTCCTGGGGTAATGAACAGCTAACTACACTGTTCCCTTTTATGTCCCAGTATAGATTACATAATACTAACCTGTTTGCATGGTTTCTAAACAACCCTTGCTCATATTCATTATCAGGTCCTGGTGTGCTACAATAATACAGAGTACAGTGCAACAAATGTTCTTTATCATTGTCAAGGGAGGGGAACTTGCTGATGGCTACGTTCATCAGCTCTTCGGTTACTGCCCCTGGACCACTCGTAACCAAGTCCTGGCTGTACCAATAAAATGTTTCACCCTCCGATCGCACTGCAAAAGTATCAATTTGTCGCTGTGCTTCCATACGCTGCATAGTTGGAACTACTGCTATGCCAAATAGCTGCATAAGGTCTCGGCCCAAGAGGTTTACTGGGCATTTTGCAGAAACGACAATTTTGCTTTTCTGGGTTAATCCTGAAACAGGATCAGTTATTGCAATGTTATGGGAGAGGGGCTCCCGATACAGCTGTCCATTAGCTGCTTTCACTAATATGTAATCAGGTGACTCCGAGTTCTCTGGCAGTTTGGAGGGGTGTACCAGGGTCCGTGATGCCCCTGAGTCACACAAAAATGTGACTTCCCTCCCTTCTACCAGGAGTGTAACTTCTGTTTTTGTGTCTGCTAAATAGAGCTCCAAGCTCAATAAAGCTAAGTCCAAAATTTCATTTTCTTCACTATCCGTGACTTCATGTACTTCCTCTATTTCTTCTGTCACATCCTCTACTCCCTCTATCACATTTGCATTTGTCTTTTCTTGGCTATTTTCTTCTAGTGATTCCTGGCTATCATATAGTCAGTCCTCACCCTCTTTATCTTCCGTGGTTGCCTTCTTGTTTTTCTTGCAATCCCTTGCCAAGTGTCCCTTTTTACCGCATTTAAAGCACTCCCCCCTTTTCTTTCGCCCTTCAAAGTCCTCTGATCGTTGATCAGATTGTTTCCCTGGGCATTTTTCTTGCCCTTTTTCCCGGACTGTACTACATATACTTCTGCTCCATCTTCTACAGAAAATACTTGGGCTTTCTTTTTCTTTTTGCTATTAAAATGCCTCTCGGCATGTCTAGCATATTCGAGTAGTAACTGTAGTCTACTTGTACGATGATCTACCATGTGCTTTGTAATAAAGCTGCTTATGGGTGCAATACTGCCTTTTAAAAATGCATTCTTTAACTGCTGTTCATATGGGGAATCATGTGTTTGATCTTCAGGTACCTGCATTCCGCAATGGTTATTAAAACACTCTAATAATCTAGCATATCTGTCAACAGTTTCACCTTCTTGTTGGATGCATTGATTAATGCAAGTCCAGTCTGCCCTAGGCTTCCATTTCTTAGAGATTTGATCTGTAAGACCTTTCACTCTGTTGTCTAGCTCTGCGCTGCTATGTGGGAGGGGTTTGTGTTCTGCGTCACGGGGATTCCAGTTGCCACTGATCATGTGCCAATCTGGTCCCACGATTTGTCTGACTACTTTTTCTACTTCTTCTCCATTTAAGTTATAACTTAACCTCATGCCTTGTAGGTCTTCTAAAAAATTTCTAAAATTAACTTTTGGATGGGGAATTCCCTCAGTGGCTTTCCGGATATCTTCCGGTGTCCACGGTCTGTAAACTAAGAGAGTTGGGTCCTGTCCTTCTTGTCCTGCCTGAGGATTAGGTACTTCTATTAGTGGGCACATTTCTTCCTCACTTAAAGATTGTGAATTTCTACCCATTTGATACAACTCAATGTCCCCTTTTGAGTTTCCTTCCCGTGTTCGAGACCTGGTCTCGACGGGATCTCTAACAAACGGTTTTGCTTTTGCAGGAATAGCAGGATATCGTGGGGGTGGACAAGCTTGTCCGCTCGCTTCATATTCTGGTAAGGGAAGCGGAGGGGGTGGAGGGGCTGATGCCATTACTAAGTTATTATCCTCTTTATCTAAAAACATTGTTTTTGAGTTATTGCTCTTCTGTTCCCTACGGTTTGCTTCCTCAATCCACCTGTGTGCCTGAGGAATCCCTAACTGACGTCGGTTTTTTACCTGACGTCTGGAATTGGTTTTAAGCTGTTTGATAAGTTTAATAAGCGAGGATTTTTCTAATTTACCATCAAATTCATACTTATTAACCCATTTTGAGTAGTATTTAACATTATCGGCACGTTGTGATTGCATAAATTTCGCGTCTTCAGTTAACAGCGGAGTTTGGGATCTTTTTGTGCATTCCCATTTTGTTCTTACCTTAGAAATGTTACGTAACCCTTCCTATCTTTTACATGGTACCACGGGATTTGTTATAGTCTCTCCAGAATGACTACCTTACCCATTCTGTTTCCCTGATCTATGACAAGACAAGCAATCCTTTTGTCCTTGACAAAACAATGCAAATCTAGTCCCTGATCTAAAACAGAAAAAGGTAAATCTCGCCTTACCTGAGCCCTCGTGATTGATCGCCTGGTTCGAGGTAAACCCGCCCTTCAGTCACAGATCAAAAAGTGGCTAGCCACTTTTGTACGACAGTTCAGTCGAAGGTCTTTTCAAATAAGAAGAACCGATGTGGTTTCTTCCCCATACGGTTTCACGCCACCTGACCTGTCTGATCCGGGCGAAGTGGAGGTTTCCGGTCCGAAGGACCAATCTGTCAAAGGAAAAAACTTCAAAGACCAATACACATAAGGTTCAGGTTAAGGCACTTTAATTCTTGCGGCAAGGAGACAAAAGCATGCATACAAAAATACAGAGTTTGTCTGGTCTGTAACAGGAAATGAAGCCATTCTTCTGTTTTACAAGACATTGCCTTCTGAAGCTGACGTAATCAAATACAAGCCTACAATATTGTTTTTCACAGCAGATGTTCAATATTTTCTGCTGATATTACATTACATTTCTAGATTTGTGAGAAACTTTTCTTGAAAGATAACATGGCCTCAAAGACCACTAGCTAGTTACAATTTTCTACAGTGCTGTGTTACATTTCAAGGTACTCTGCTTATTCAAGCACAAAGCAAACACAGATTATAGTTCATATTCTTCAAGCAGTCTTTGTTCTACTTATCTATTCTTCCTGCAGCTGTGTATGTTCTCATAGCACAGATAGGGCTAATTGTCTAAGTTTAATAACATTATAGAAAGCAGTATTGTTCTATTCATTATTTTCCTGACCTAGCAGAAAATCATCTGCTTCTCAGTAAATTTCCTAAGACATAAACAAGATTTTAGCTGTGCTGACAAAATACAAGGTCAGAAAGCATTAGCAGTTTATATGGATTTATGCAGTATGAAATATAATAAATGTGTTAACCCTTTTAGGCTTTCTAAAAGCACTAATACACACATTAATACATATTTTCTAACATTGGTTAAAATATATCCACCCCCATGGTGCCTTTTTTAGGTAATGCCATCTTGACAAACCTACCAGTATATCAATGTCAACTCAGTTAAACATCAAGGTGTTACTGTTCAGTGACAGGAGCCTAAATAAAAAAACTACACTCCCTCCAAGCTCTCCTCACACTTGAGAATATAGACATCTGTACAGTTATCGAGACATGGTTTAAAGTAGCAGAGAGTACCCTGGCAGTGTAAAGTTTCAGTGCCTTCCATACGTATTCCAGTGTCTGCACAGACCAGGGCTAAAGGTGGAGGTGTCTCAGTATACATAAGTAACAAGCATACATTTAGGGTGGAAAAAAATGGGCGATGTGCCAGAGTTCCTCCACATTCAGATAACCATAGACAAAATCCCATATGATATCCTCTCCAGCTATAGGTCACCCTCCATTTCCCAAGAAGATCACAATGTATACTGGAACCTACTGGGGACACTTAACATCCAACCGAACACCCTACTCATGGGAGACTTTAATTATCCCTGTATAGACGGGAAATCCTACATGGCCTCAAATCTCTAGGCACAGAGTTTCCTGGATTTCATATATACAAACCCCCTTGACTAAATAGTGAATACACCCACCAGAGGCTCCAACATACTGGACCTTGTGCTGACAAATATAGGAGAACACTACATTCCACCACTGCCTCGATGTCTCATCCTCCCTGGTAAGGTCCAGCCATAAGGCTGTCTCCTTTGAAATCAGAATCAACTCTGTAATCCCATTAAAACCAACAACATCTGGGAACTATTCCAAGGCAAATTACCTTTTATTAAGTGAGGTTTTGTCACAATTCAGTGCTCCTCCAAACCCAAGAATACAGTAGCCTGTGCTGAATTACGCTCAAACTCTGTGCAACCATATCAATGGCTGCTGTACCTGCCAGAAGTAAGCCCAGGACTGACTCCCGAAACAAACTGCCCTGGCGGCATCCCAGATTAAACAAGATGTACAGTAAAAAAGGGAAAAGAATTATGGCAAAAATCAGGAAGGATAATTCCAATAAAGATAGCTCTCTCATCAAAGTAAATAGGTGACAAAGATGACTAATTATGTCAAGTAAAGCCAACTTTGAGATTAAGTTAGCCTTCCAAGTGAAAGATAACCATAAGGCCTTCTGCAGCTGTGTCAGAAGCCTCAAGGGCAGCACACAACATTGTGATGAACTGGTGGTTATTAGTTCCACATTCACTATGCCTGGTAATATAGGAACCTGTTAGTGGACAATCTCTGTTCCAACTTTACCACCCCCACCCCCAACCATCTCCTAAAAATATCCTCAAACACACCCCTTCAATGATAACTAGAGAGTACATACTGGCTGTGCTCACTAAAGCCAAGAACATGGCCTCAGTGCACCCCATTAACATCCTAGGATGCTTCCTGAATAGTCTAAAATATGAATTACCAGGACCCCTGGAGTCATTTAACTATAGCCTTAAAACAGGCTTTGTGTCACATGAATGAAGGACTGTGACAATTATCTCCCTTCATAAGGGAGGACCTTCAACACATTCTGGAAACAGGCCCATTAATCTGATCGGTCTTGTATGCAAAACCATGGAAAGAATAATCATGGAAATTATCAACAAGGACATAGGAGACCTCCAGACACTGGATCCATTATAATTTGACTGAATCTGTTGGACTTCTTTGAAAAAGTCACTTAAGCAATGGATGAAGGGAAAATGGTGCATTCTGGCTGAAGCATTTGATACAGTATCCCACTCAGATATTGTGAACAAACATTTGAAACTAGGCATAAGCCCATTTATAACATGCTGGATAGCTAGCTGGCTTACTGATAGGACCCAGGAGGTTAGAATCAGTGAGATCACCTCCACAGAGAGACCGGTCACTAGTGGAGTCCTCAGGGCTCTGTTTTAGGCCCACTCCTCTTTGGCATCTACTTTCTGATGTCAAGCCAATGCCATAGGCCTCTGGCTAGTAAACATTTCAGATGATTGCAAACTGGGAGAGTCATTGAATACCCCCAAGATGAGAACAGCCTTCAGGAAGGTTTAATATGGCAAATGCTTGGGGCCAAAGGCATGACTTAAATCTCAATACCAAGAAATGGATTATAGTAGCTTTTGGGAAGTTTGCCACCCCAGGTAATTACATCATCAGTAAAACATCCTTAAAAGTTGATTCACTAGTCAGGTCACCCCACAGATATTCCATTGGATTTAGGTCTAGGATCTGTCTGGGCCATTCCAAAACTTAAAATCTGATTATGTTAATCTTCTTCTCATTCATCACTGATGGGTTCGGTTCTGTACCCTCGGAACCGAGTCGGCCTAATACCAAGCTCGCGTACACCAAAAACTCTTAAGCTAAGCTGCTACCTACAATGCCCTTCTCCCAGTTACCTCAGATCTCGTTTGCCGATCAGCCATATAGCAGCGTTTCACCGAGCTGTCCAGCTAAGTGTCAAATTTTTTTACAAATTTTAGTGTATTTGAACCTTTTCTGATATAATCTCTTTTTACTACCCTATTTCTTTATCTAGCTCTACCCTTTGGGTATTTCTTATACCATTGTTGGTAATGCCCTCTCCTACCCTTGTGGTATTGTTTGATACCATCGTTGGTATCTCTCTTTTTCTACTTCCTTTCTGTACCTTCTATCAGTAATTTGTTTGGTGCTTTTTTTTTGTGTTGGATATGTCTGATAAAAAAGGGACTTCGGGGTTCAAACATTGCACTTCCTGCAATGGCAAACTCCCCAACAGCGACTTACATGATGATTGTGTCTATTGTCTGGGGTTTTCTCACCTCTCTGTGAAACCTCCTTGCCATATTTGTCTGAGTGTGTCAGCGGATGCTGAATGAGAGAAAAAACAAGCTCATCTTGAAAGGCTTGCTATCCTCACCTTTCTCAGAGGCCCTTTCTGTGTTGGAGGTCTCAACCCCTCCAGTGAAGGACAAAAAATGTCCACATTCTGATCCCTCTTCACCGGCTGGTGATGAGGGTAAGTCCCACAAACACAAAGCCTACAAGTCTTCTACATAATACAAGATTGCTTCCTTGGCTCCGGTTGCTTCTATTCCGAGCTCAGCTCAATTTGCCTCTGTGGACATTGCGATAACTTTGACATCGGCACCACCTTCGGCACCGACATTTACGGCACCAGCCTTAACTACAGTAAGAACTATGGCTTCGACCTTATTTCCTTTGATAGTCTCTGCACCGACTTCACCTCTCACCTCACTGAAGTCTGTTCTAATGATCCCCTTGAAGCCGATAATAACTTCTACTCCAAGTGTTTCTTTGGCACAGAGTCCTTTCTCTGCACAATTAGTTACTCTATTGCCTGTTTCCATGTTAGAATCAATTCAAACATCACAGACCCAGTACTCCCCTTCATTGGACCCATTTTTAGGTGGGGCTTATAGCCCTTTTCTGGACCGGCCTGACTCCCCTTCCAGAGTGTCTGTAAGGTCAACCAGGAGTCTGTCTGAATTCGATGTGGTGCGCTTGCTGGACCAGCTGTTGACAGCCAGAGGGATAACAAACATTCCTAAAACTCATCCCACTTTGTGGTTTGGATCTAATGCTCCCAGGACTCCCACTTATTCCCCTCCTTCGGATGAATCCATTCCGAGGCCCATAGCTCCAATGTCCTTGGTGGGAACCCTTTCCTCGGCGCCGACAGTGACTCTCTCTGAGACTTCGAGGCCTCCCCTTTGGGTTTCGGCTCCTACAGAACCATCCCTTGCTCAGTCTCATGGTTGGGGGGTGGAACCCTCTGTTCTCAGCATGGTTCCAAGTTTATCGGTTCTGTCCTTGGATCCGGGGGTAACACCCGCCCTGATCTTGCTTGAGGCTCCATCCCTGGCAGCAGGCTGCATGAAGCGGGGTGTGACCCTGGTTCCAAGATTGTCTTACTCTGTTCCAGGCTCCCATTCCTCTTTGGGCGGGACAGCTTTCCAGGTGATGCAGAGGGTGCTTGCTTCTGGAAGTGTTCTGCCTATGTCGGATCTTCCCCCGCTCCCTCTGAGCTACAGCTACCATGGGCCACCTCCCCAGGACACTGAAAGCACAAGCCTCAGGAAACCTCTGTCTAGGGTAATTTCCCTCCCGAGTCTTCTTCAGACATTCCAACTGAAGGACCCCCTCAGAAGAAGGCATGTAAAAGGAAACACCTTGACTCTCCGGAGGAGTCTCTCACAGAGGATACAGACTACAATGATGGGGAAGGGTCCCCATGGTTGCCCCCTCACTATGTCTCCTTCAGAGACATCCTAGAAATATTGAAACAGAGGGGTGGCTGGAAGCCCTCCAGTCCTTCCTCAGAGGAGTCAGTCTTCCTGCAGGCTTTCTGCTCTCGGCCTTCTATACTTCTTGGGTGACCCCATCTGCCAACGAGTTAGTCCAGCATGTCATGCAGCATGCGTGGAAGAACCCTGATTCTATTGAGGCCATTCCCCGGAGACCAGACAAGATTCTTTCCCCACCAGAGGAGCATCCAAATTGGTCTAGAGGCTTGCCAGTAGACCCTATGGTGGCGGCGGCGGCCATGAAAAAAAGACCTTGCAGAGGAAAGTCTTACTGCCCAGCTGAGAGTCCCGGGCTATGGACAGACTAGGGAAGCGAGTTTTTGCTTCAGCGACCTTTGCATTCAGGTCTCTGAAGTACTTGGCACATTTTACGAGGCTCCAAAGGGATCTCCTCTCCAAACATTCTGGAGCCCTCGCAGGTCAAATGTCTGACTGGGCACGCGACAAGGTTGCTTCTCAACTTGCCATCCTTGAGTCTATCTCCAACTCGTCCATGAGGTTGCTCTCCCACACAACCAAAGGGGTGGCTAGAGCTGTGGATGCAGGCATAGTCTTGAGACACCCTGCCTGGATGCGCATCTGTGACCTCACAGTCTCCTTCAAGTCCTCCTTTTTTAATGCCCCTATCGAACCATCTGCCTTGTATGGTTCTAAAGTAAAGGACACACTGGCCAGGTACGATCAGGATGGAAAGTCCTCGTCTGCCATTGGGCTATGTTTTTCCAAACTTCAGCATTCTTTTTCCAGGAACCAGAGGAGTGGGAAAGTATGGCACAAAAAATCTCAAGGCCCTTTCCGCTACGCACGTGGTGAGGATTCCCCCAGAGGCAGAGGGGGTTTCAATGGTGGAAGATGCCCCATTAGGGGCAGAGGGGGTACCCAAAACCAAGACTCCAGGGATTCTTTCTCCGGATGATCTTTTCAATGCACCTGAAGCGTTGCCCGATTGCTTCCCTCTGGTAGCATTCGGGACTTATTTTTCTGTGCACCAATCTGCCTGGCACTCTATTACAAACGATCAGTGGGTGCAGAGAATAATCTCCAGAGGCTATTACATCCCTCTAATATCTTGCCCGAAACCTTCAAAGTACCTTCCCGATGTTCCACCCAGTCAAAGGGAAGAAGCGGCTTCAGAGACAAGAAAGCTGTGAAAAAAAAAGAGTAATCCAACCAGTCCCCCCAGACCAATGTGGATCTGGTTTTTACTCAAGATTCTTTTTGGTGCCAAAAAAGAGCAGGGACTGGAGACCCATTTTGGATCTCAGCAAACTAAACAAGTCAGTGGTTCGAACCAAATTCCGCATGGTCACTATACAATCCATTCTCCCTTTTCTACGTGAGGATGTTTGGATGTGCTCAATAGACCTCCGGGATGCGTATTATCCAATCAAAATGGACAAACGCTCCAGGAGTCTCCTTCACTTCTGGCTAGGAGCCAATCATTACCAGTTCAGAGCCCTGCCATTCGGTCTCTCAACAGCCCCCAGAGTGTTCACGAAATGCCTAGCAGTGGTGACCGCTCATCTGAGACTTCAGGGCTTCCAGGTGTTTCCATATTTAGATGATTGGCTCCTCTCCGCCCCCACCAAGTGCCTACTGACCATGGCCCTCTGGTACACTCTCTCACTGGCTGAGTTTCTAGGCATCACAGTCGATTGGGAAAAATCCAACCTTCATCCTTCCCAACAATTGGCATTTATAGGAGCAGTATTCAATACTCAAACAAGCCTGGTTTCTCTTCCACCTCACAGGCTACAGAGGTTGAGATTACAGTTACACGTGATACTCTGTCAAAGAAAGGTGTCCGCAAGAGAAATTCTACAGGCTCTGAGGTCTATGGCTGCAGCCATTCCGATTGTTCCTCTGGCAAGATTACATATGAGACTGTTACAATAGCTCCTTTTGTCCCAGTGGTTGGCAAATCTTCACCCTCTGAACTCACAGATCCTCATCACCAATTCCTGCAAGCAAGATCTTCTTTTGTGGATGAGGGCAGATGAAATTATTTGGTGTCGCCCCTTCCAGACCCCTCCACCCATTGCCACGGTGACCATGGACACTTCCCTGATAGGGTGGGGAGGCCACTTTCAGGGAAAGGCAGTCCAAGGTATGTGGTCCAGCTTGGAGGCCAACTTGCATATCAATGTTCTGGAGTTGAGAGTGATGCTGTTGGCATTGCAGGCACTACATCTGCTCCTTCCATTGGAAACAATTGTGATCCATTCAGACAATGTCAGTAATCTGGTACATAAACAAACAAGGAGGACCAAATCCTACCTCCTGTGTCGAGAGGCCATGAGAATTTGGCATTGGCCAGTAGCTTCCAACTGCTTTCTTATAGCAGTACATATCACGGGGAACTCCAACGTGATTGCGGACAGGCTGAGCAAATGCATCCTCCTTCCACACGAGTGGTCTCTCAATCTGAATGTGACTGCAGAAGTTTTCAGCCATTGGGGCCAGCCTTGCTGCAATCTTTTTGCTTCCCCCTCAGACAACAAATGCAGCAGCTTATTTGCCGTCCTTCCCCCAGAACGGGAGTCACTGAGAGATGCTTTGACTCACAGTTGGCCCACGGGTCTCCTCTATGCTTATCCTCCAATTCCCTTGATACCTCTATTTTTAAAGAAAGCCATTCGGTTGAGATGCAAGGTGATCCTCATTCCCCCCCATTCTGTCCTCAACAAGTGTGGTTCCCCTTTCTCCGGCCTCACCTATTACAACTTCCATGGATTCTGGACCCTTGTCAGGACCTAATCTCTCACCCCCAAGGGTTGACTCCCCCAAATCTGTCCACTCTCAAGCTGACAGCTTGGTTTCTCCACTTCTGTTAGTCACCAGGCAGGAATCCCTTTCTTCACCTGTTTTCGATATTATTCTGGCCTCCCATAAACCATCCACCAGAAAACTCTACAGAGGTAAGGGGAAAAGGTTCATTCTCTTTTCTAAAAAAACAGATGCTAGACCCCTTCTCAGCTCCTGCATCTGTTATACTTCAATACCTTTCTGAGTTTTTCGACAATGGAGCTTCAGCTTCCACTGTTCGAGTCCACTTGGCAGCTATCTCCAATTTTAATAACGGTCTAGAAGGCAGTCCACTTACCTCCACCTGCATTTGCAAAACCTTTCTCAAAGTAGTTTTCCATAGCAGACCCCCAATCCGGCGGCCTGTAGAGACATGGAATCTCTCTGGTATTACAGTCTCTTTTTTACTCCCCTTTGAGCCTGCTGCAAAATGTGACCTTAAATTTCTTTCATGGAAATCTCTCTTTTTGGTGGCGGTCACGTCAGCTAGACTGATATCGGAACTACAAGCCTTATGCATCAAGAGTCCGTATTTAATCTTTCATAAAGACAGAGTATCTTTTCGTACTAATCCTTCTTTTCTCCCCAAAATGATTTCTGATTTATCTGTCAACCAGTCCATTGAGCTGCCTGTGTTTTTTCCAAATTATTCCAGTAAAGGAGAATACTGTCTGTACTCATTGGATGTACATAGACAATTGCGTTTTTACTTAGACAGGACTAAATCTTTCCGCAAGTTGGGTCAACTTTTCATCTCCTTCTCTTGACCAAAAATGGGATGTGTGCCATATCAAAAGTCACTTTATCGAAATGGCTCAGAGATTGTATTACTTTTTCATACTCACAAGCAAATTAACCTAAACCTGTTAATATCAAAGCTCATTCAAAGAGAGCCATTGCAACTTCTGTTGCTTTTCACTCCTGAGCTTCCATGGCTGACATTTGCACAGCAGCTATTTGGGCTAAACCCCATACTTTCATCAAACATTACAAGTTGGACCTGGTCTCCTGGGGAAGAGTGGCCTTTGGTTCAATGGTTCTCAGGAATGTTTTCAAGTAGCTTGGGTTTCTGTCCCATCAGTGATGAAAGGGAAGAAGATTAACAACATCAGATAAAGAAGTTATGTCTTACCATAACGTTCTATCTGTTTTGTTGATCTTCTTCCATTCATCACATCCCACCCTCTGTCCCCCACCAAAGCCTCTTGGTGGATCTTACAGGTCCTTGAGGTGTTTTCAGGGTTTGTGCGCAGAAATGGCCTCTGCTTTTACTTCTATATGTTGTATGCAAACTTGATCTGAGGTAACTGGGAGAAGGGCATTGTGGGTAGCAGCTTGAGTTTTTGGTGTACGCGAGCTTGGTATTAGGCCAACTCTGTTCAGAGGGCTTGGAACCGAACCCATCAGTGATGAATGGAAGAAGATCAACAACACAGATGGAATGTTATGGTAAGACATAACTTCTTTTTTTCTTCTGTTGAAGCCATTCTTTTGTTGATTTGGATGTATGCTTTGGGTCATTGTCATTTTTGAAAGGTGAAATTCCTCTTCATCTTCAGCTTTCTAGCAGATGCCTGAAGGTTTTGGGCCAAAAGTGACTAGTATTTGGAACTGTTCATAATTCCCGTCACCTTGACTAAAGCCCCAGTTCCAGCTGAAGAAAAGTAACCCCAAAACATGATACACCACCATGCTTCACCATGGGGATGGTGTTCTTTTGGTGATGTGAAGTGTTGTTTTTGTGCTAAATGTACCTTGTGGAATTGTGGCCAAAAAATTTAACATTGGTCTCATCAGACCATAACACATTTTCCCACATGCTTTTGGGAGACTTGATGTATTGTTTTGCAAATTTTAGCCGGGCCTGGATGTTTTTCTGTGTAAGAAAAGGCTTCCATCTTGCAACCTACCCCCATATTCCAGACTTATGGAGAATACGGAAAATTTTTGTCACGTGTAATACACAGCCAGTACTTGCCAGAAATTCCTACATCTCCTTCAGTGTTGCTGTAGGTCTCTTGGCAGCCTCCCTGACCAATTTTTGTCTTGTCTTTTCATCAATTTTGGAGGGACGTCCAGTTCTTTGCAACGTTACTGTTGTCCCATATTTTCTCCTCTTTGTGATGACTGTCTTCACTGTATTTCATGGTATATCCAGTGCTGTGCAAATTATTTTGTATCCTTCTCCTGACTGATGCCCTTCAATAATGAAATCCCTTTGATGCTTTATAAGCTCTCTGCAAACCATGGCTTTTGCTGTAGCAGGCAATTGAGTAAATGTCAGGAAAATCCAACTAGGACAGCTGAACTTTATTTGGGGTCAATCAGAATCTCCTTAATTGATGGCAATTTGTACCCAAGAAGACTGAATGCTGTAATTAAATTAAAAGGTGCTTCAACAAAGTGTTAATTTAAGGGTGTGCACACTTATGCAACCAGCATATTGTACGTTTTTTATATTTTTTTCCCCTAACAGATTTCTTTGTTTTTCAATTGAATTGTACAGGTTATAGGTCACATTAAAGGTGGGAAAATTTTTGAAATGATTTATTGTGGTCTCATTTTTTTATATCACAAAAGCCTGGCATTTAACAGGGTGTGTATACTTTTTATATCCACTGTAGGTCCCACCCCTATGACCGACCAGCTCTCAAAGCTGAAGGATGCTATCCATATTCTGAATTTTCAGGAGCTCACTAAAAGCTCCATGAAAAGCTGGAGTGTAAAATACTTCAGAGCTTTTTTGCCACTGAATAGTACTCATTTGATGGGCTCAGTTAAATTGTTTGGTCATTTGGGGAAATGTTCCACTGAAATTATTTTTATGAGGAAAAATTATTTTTTCTGACTGAATATTTTTTAAACACTTTTTTGAAGTATCACGTGTGGGACAAAGGCAAACATGCACATTTGCAAATATTAAACCACACATATATTGTTATATATATCGTATAATTAAAGCAACATTACATAAATTGCTCATTTCCTGCCCTGCCTTCTCTTAAACGTCATTCCTCCTCCAAATTTTTTTTTCTGCATGTATTTTTCCTGCAATTTTCCATTTTTTTCTATGTGATGTACTCCTGCCCTTTTCTAAAGATCCTGCTTCCTGTTCTTTTATCTATGTTGCAATATTTACTGCTTCAAGTATAGTTGACTTAGATTTTGTTTTCTATTTTCTAGTAATTGCTTTTTTGGCAGCTACCAGAATTAGTTAACAAAGCTTTATGTCTAGGCAATTTAGATCCTAACCTATTTGACACTAAGGCAGAAGAGGTCTTAAAAACGATGGAAAAAAAAGCAAAATCTATGCAGTTAGATTTCTTACAGGTCCAGCCTCCTAGGTTCATTAGGCATTGTCCCTTTCAGCACTGGTCCTTTCCTGCTCCGAGTAAACAGACTCAGCCTACAGCCCATGGAAGCTGACCCCCCCCAGGCAGCAGCCCCAGGGAATGCAGAGATCTAAGCAGTGGACTACCTCCACTTCAAAACAAGGGAGTTCTAAGCCACCCCCTTATGCTAAGAATTCATAATGACTTCCCTCTGCCCACCTTCACTTGTCACCACCCCCTTATGGTTAAGAACTCACAGTGACTCGCCTCCTCCCCTCTGCCCACCTTCACTTGTCTCTAGGAGGAAAACTCTCCTATCACTTAAGCACCTGGGCCACCATTACCAAGGACCAGTAGGTTCTGAATATTGTGTCTCAGGGATACAAATTCTCCTTCCACACACTTCCAACCCCAAAAGGGTTCCCAGATCTACTACCAAATCAATGGGCAGAGGCTCAAAAGCAAATCCATTCCCTGCTCTCTTTGCGGGCAGTAGAGCATGTCCCTGCAGAACAGATAGGCCAAGGCTTCTACTCCAGACTCTTTCTGGTACCCAGAAAAGAGAACACCTGGTGCCCCATCCTCAATCTATTGATTCTAAACACCTTCCTGGTGATCCCAAAATTCAAAATGCTCACCATACAGCAGCTGCTACCCATGCTCTTCAAGGACGCATGGCTAGCCACCCTGGATCTAAAAGAGGCCTACCTCTACATTCCTGTCAGGGAATCTTGCAGAAAATATTTCTGCTTCAGGGCAGGATCTCAACACTTTCAGTTCTCTGCACTTCCCTTTGACTTATCTACTACTCCCAGGGTTTTCACAAAATGCCTGGCATTGTCTTTTGCAGACAAAGAAATATTCAAATTTACCCCTACTTAGACGACTGCCTTATTCAAGCAGACAGCCAGGAAAAGCTGCTCGAGCACCTGGCCTTTGTAATGCTGTTTAGGTGAATGTGAAATTTAAAGGCAGAGAAGTTTTAATACTAAGTCTGCTTTTATTGTGAGACTGTATTGCTTTGTTTAGCAAATGTGTATCAGTAGTTTGTGCTATAAAATTTGAAATAAATGTTTTAAATTAAATCCAAATATCTGTAATCACTGTAGAATAAAGCACAAGACAGTATGCAGAGTGAGAGTTTTTAACCGTGTTTATGGCAACTGGGGAGAAATCGGCTGAAAGCAGGCATCTGGAACAGATGAAGAGGGCATTCCCATCAGCTGGTGTCACGATGTCACAAAATGGGTGGGGCGTGGGTGGGAGAGGGGGTGGGGATAGGTGGAGTTATGGGTGATACAAGGGGCGTGACCTTAGTCCGGTTTTAGCCACAAAGAAAGCTGGCAACCCTAGCTGTATCCAGGACTGTATGTAAGCTTCTGAGCCTCCCAAGCCTTTCTGTGTTGGAGGGAAGCCTTCTAGCTTATCAGTGGGAGTGGTAAACACTAGGTAACCTGTCTACCACATAAGGAGTGGTTCTGGCCCAGAAATTGTAGTTATTGGCCATTTGGTAAATCTCTTCCATCTCTCTCAACTTTCTGATTTGAAAGCCTGCATTTGCACTTGTTTCTGTCCTGTAACTCGTCTAGTGCAGATACAGATTCTTAGTTTTAGCACATAAAATTTGCTTATTCATGCTCAGCACTTGTTCAGAACTTGTACGCATTAAATAAGCTACTAATTACTAGAGCACTCAAACCTTCCTCATTACCTAGAGGAAAACAGTTTTTGTACTTACTTTTCTCACTTGCTTAGAGAAAAACAGCTCTTGTACTCACTTTCCTCACTTATCTAGAGGAAAATAGTTTTTTATTCAGGCATGTCCAAGGGTCAGCTCCCAGTGTTCTCTCCTATCTGTCTGATGAATCTGGGCATCTTGAGGCAATGTAGAAATTGCCTCATGTACACAGACAACCCTCTCCTCCTACCACCCAACACTACAACCTGTGAGAGATACACTTATCTAGCCAAACTGGAGGTAAAGCTCTCTCCAACCAAGACTGAACTTGACAGTCATGAGGAGAAGGTAAACATTTGCACCACACCACACTCCTCACATAGTCTCACTAAATCTACACCACCAAAATCCACACATAGTAACACAAAAACATTTGCGGAGGCTCTCAATAATAATCTGTCTAAGCAACAGAGACCTCCAAAGCCGAAACGCAAGCAGCCTCTACCCCCCCCAACACAACCCAAATGACACATAGCCCACAGACTCAGTGTGCCACTCAACCACAGCCAATAAGGCAAAACAAAGTACCCAACACACTAATCATAGGGGACTCTATAGTCAGGCACACTGATGTCCCACTCACCAGGCTAAACAAGGAGAAGGTTACTGTCAGCTGCCTGTCGGGTGTCAGGATCCGCCACATAACCCATGCACTCAGATCACTCCACAACAAGTACATATATGACTCTGTCATTGTCCATGTTGGTGTCAATGACCTGAGACATACCTCCCTGGACTACACGAAAATAGACATGGAAGTGCTGTCCGATCTTGTAGCCCAGGCAGGTATGACCCTAGCCCTGAGTAGCATTCTGCCATCACCCAGAATGATACCTCAGTACAAGAACAAAATGATTGACTTCAAAAATTGGCTAAGCTTCTGGTGTCATTCTAAGGGGATCCAGTATATGTCTGCTTGAGATGACATGGTCGACAAACCACAGTGCTTTGCCACAGATGGCCTGCACCTGTCGCCCCTGGGATTCCGGATGCTGGCTAAGGCTCTTGCTGCCCCTATAGTACCTTTTTTTAGGCAAGGTTCAAATAACAAATTCACCACCATAACAGGAAAAGGCAAGCAAAAACTGAGGGTAATGCTACTCAATGCTAGAAGTCTAAATCTCAAAATGCACTCACTCGCGGCACTTCTTAAAATGGAGAACATCGATATCTGTGCAGTGACTGAGACCTGGTTCAAGGCTCCAGAGAGCCCCCCTGCATTACCAGGCTATAACTCATACCACACTTTTTGGCCATGTAACCTGGACCGAAACACCAAAGGCGGAAATGTGTCCATATTCATTAAGGATATCCATACCTCCAGGCTAGTTGCTCAGCGTAATGCATCCGAGGTTATTCAAGTGCAACTAACTCTGGGAAAAACTGCAATCCAAATTGTAGCTTGCTATAGATCCCCCACCAGGCCCCAGGATTCCCACTCCTCTTTTCTTGATGTACTGGAAAATATTAGGGTTCAACCAAGCACCCTAATAATGGGCGACTTCAACTATCCCACCATTAACTGGGAAAAGTACTCGTGTACCAACTCCTTAGCTCAACGCTTTCTGGAATTCATAAACTCCAATGCCCTGGATCAACTTATTAACAGCCCCACCAGAGGTAACAGTATCCTAGACCTAGTCATTACCAACATGAGTGACCGGTGTTCCACACCCGAAGTCAACTCCTCGTTGGTCTGATCCGACCATAAGGTAATCACCCTTGATATCCACATTTTGCCCCCACCCCCCATTAAGGAAACCACGGTAAG